>NC_132894.1:7357432-7657432 GCF_030463535.1 Salminus brasiliensis | reverse complement strand
AATATTTATATATATTTTTGTATTATTATTATTTTTTATTAGTAGTAGTAGTAGTATTGATAATAATAAAAACAACAATAATAGTAATAATAAATACATTATTATTATATCTTTAAAATAAAATAACTAAATACTTACAATCAAGTAAAACAGTTCCAGACAGAAACGTTGTGGTTAGAAATGAAAGGGTTAAAATAATTGAGTGACACCAGTGGGCTGAGCTGAAAGTATATAGATAGCGCTACGTTGTGTCAGTTCTTGTTGTGCTAGATCAGAAGGATGACTGTATATTGGGCACCAGTGTGATAAAATTTTTCGTGCGTCAAATGAAAGTCATTGCTGACTATTGGAGTCTCATCTCTAGCGGTGGTTTACAGTCTTCCTCTGAGTGCGAGCAGGTTTTAGACCTCAGTGCAAAGCCATGTTGATGGAAAAGTGATGAGCAAGGTGAGAACTGTTCAACTCCGATCAGTTCCTCGGCTGAGTGGGGATTTGAAGAACATCTACCTTGGGGAAAGTTGCCAAGCAATGTTCACATGCCCCACCGTTTTCATTGAACCCAAATCTTCCAAGACCATGCCACCACGTTATGGTTGAGCACGAGGCCTGAATGGATTCCCATGATGATCACAATGATGACCACGGCCTGTCGATCTGAGAAGAATAGGCAAGTTGGCAGATGTGTTGCCTTGTTAAGCCATTTTGACTGCTCTGGGACATGATGGGTTCTCATTTTTTTACCTTAGAGAAGCTCCAAGACAGCCAAGAGTTAGATCCTACCATTTCAAAAATCAGGCTGTTTGTTAATCAGAAGAGACAACCTTCAAGACAAGAAAGGGGCAGAATGGACGCCTTGGTACCTCCCAAGCAGTGGGACAGACTGAGGGTCCAGGACGGTGTGTTCAAGCCAGCTAAAGCACAGAATAAAATGATTTGGCCAGCAGGAGCCCAACTGTATTCTGCAAATCTGAGTCTGCGGTCACATGACCGAAGGGCTGAAATCTGTCAATCAAAATCTTTTTTAAATGAAGCAGTTAATGCTTAACTGTCTTCTCATGAAAAAAGGCCCCTCATACACTATTCACTTCATGACTCTCCAGATAATAACAACTCAAAATAGAAAATGCTGCAGCACTTTATGCTTTTTATAAAATGCCTATCCTACAGGATTGACTGAGCTATTGATGAGTTGTATTATAAGGCGGATTATGGAAAGTGCTCCACCACCTGGTGTGAGGAAAATGCCTTTTCTATTGGAGTTCTGTAAAACAACTTGACATTGTCGGGATGCTGCTTTAAGGCACACCTACTCTGAGCACACACAGCTGGTATAATCTCTACAGAAAACCACTGCCAATAGAGTGGGATGCTCTGGAGTAGCCAAGTGTTTGGCTAAAGTGAGAGTATAAAGCCCCCCAGTATTGGCATGTGGAGCAGCAGAACTTCGTTCTCTGGAATGATGAAACTCCATCCAGTAGCTCTGGGATGACTTGGTTTGGGGTCTGTGACTCCGAACTAATCATTCAACCTCAATACCTGACCTCTCTAATGTCCAGACCGATGACCAACCTAGTGGCTAAATGCAAACAGATCCTCACAGCAATGGTGTAAGAGCTGTTGTATTTTGTTAAACAGGGTTTTGAGATGTTTTAAGGGTGATGTTTGCGGTGAAGTTGCTGTGATTGTAGTGGGCTGGTCTGGACAAAAGACCAATTTAGTTCCAGTGTGAAAATGAAAAAAGATCAATTTGGGCAACAAACATATCTAAGCTAATCAGCAACGTTTGAGGCATGTTTCTCTGAACCATTACTTTACATTAATAGCAAAAACAATCATCATATAAAATATCGGCTATGAAGAACAGCGCTGCCGCTAATGCAAAGTCATTTAACAGCTAAACACGCTTTGAGGAAATGCTAACTGCTCGATTCTGTCAGATCAGCTAACGAATGCTTGCTTTGGCTAGCAGCATGCAAGTGATAGGACCCGGAGATCGATAATAGGTCTCAGCACTTGACAGCTGCCCCATTGCTAACAAACCTTTGTCATGATTGTGAGCTACCTCATCAACACTTTAGGCAAATAGCTAATTCTAGCTAGATCACTTGCTAGTTCATTGGTTAAGTCGGGCAGTAGGAGCAGGTTTATGTAGTTTATATGTATTCAAAACATGAAGGATGTGGAGTGATTGTATTTTTTTTAGCTAGCTGACCAATCGCTTTTTGACCTATTCCTCAGACAAAGCAGAAATTAAACATGGGTTATCTGTACTTACAGTGACCATCATCCTTTATTACCTATTTACATGTTATTTAAATTTCTGGCATTTAGATGAAGCTCTTATCCAGAGCAACTTACAAGGTTACTCGTATTACAAAGGTGGGCCAATGTAGTGTTAGGAGTCTTGCCCAAGGACTGGCTGACTGGCAGGTAGCAGTGTTATCTGTTGTGCCACACCAACCACCATAATTAAAATGTTTTCTTATGAACATTGTGTATAATGAACTGTTCCCATACCGGGAGTCGAAGCCGGGCCGCCTGGATGAAAACCAGGGATCCTATCCGCTAGACCACATGGGACATTATTTAATTACTTTATATAACACAGACAACCATATACATCAATTGTGACATTTTAGTGATACAGAGGGAATTTGGCTTCCGCCTTGATCCCATCCGTGCAGTGAACACACACATACACACCAGTAAAACACACACAGCAGACAGTAAGCACACATGCCCAGAGCAGGGGCAGCACCCGGGGAGCAGTGAGGGTGAAGGGCAGTTTGCAGAGCCTGGGTATCGAACCCACAACCCTGTCATCAATAGGCCTGAGCTCTAACCGCTGAGCCACTTCTTTCAATTCTTTTCTCTAATCCGGCCAAGCCAGGGCCTTCTTGTGCCCAGGACTGGGGCTTGCTGGGGCTTACACTAGCGTCGTAGCTCCAGTGTGTAGCTGGATACAAGCATATATCGGCCCACTGGTCGGCACCCCTCTGACTGTTTGCCACTGCTGGACCACCCAGATAACTGTCATGCATACAAGATCTAACTAGTGTTCAATCTTCTCAAACAAATCTTAAAAGCACAGACTTTTGTTTTAGAAAATGAACTAAGACCAGTATTACAAACAACTGAGAGAAAATGAATAATGAATTAATTGTCGGATCTAAAATTATTTAGTTGCTAATGTTGCTGAAACAGAAAATTATTTCCTAAACAAATTAATGAAAGATAGCAAAATTGGACTATTGGCATATCGGTCTGTTGTTGGGAAACAATTAATAAAATTTGGTATTTCTGGTCTATTTTTTGGTAAAATTGAAAATTTGCTGACAGAAAGCCCAACAGTGATCCACTAACCTCTTGCTTTCAGGGATAGCCCTGTTGTTTGATGCAAATGTGTGGTGATTTAGGTTTGCATGAGGCTAATTAGTTATTCATGTATGTTAACATGCAAATAAAGACAGAATATTTTATGATATTATATTTATAATATAATTTTATATTATATTATCGCCCCTTACTGGCCCTTAAGCTTAGTTAGCTAATCTCCCAGCTTCAGTTAAAAATAGAAAAACATCTTGGCCTTTAGACTACATTTAAAAGAAGTGTAAAATCTGTAAATTTGCTTTTCCCCTTTAAAAATAATACAGCACGAGTGTAACTGCAGTACCACTGTATAGCCACGTGGTGTCACTCAAGAGTAGCTAACCGTGCGCCTTTTGCCTCCCCCTCCCCCTGATGCTTGTTGTGTATGTGTGTGTGTGTGTATGTGTGTGTGTGATGTGTGTCAGGCTAGAAAGTGAGCCTGGGTTTCCAGCTGAGTGCTTGCGCTCCTCTCGGTGTGTGTGTGTGTGTGTGTGCGTGCGCGTGCGTGTGCGCGCGTGTGCTGTCATTATTACTATCCAGTCTGCTCCCCCTGCTCAGAATGGCCAGATTCGCTCAGACTGAGACAAGACGGCAGCAGCCTCCCCCCCAGCAGCCCCATCCCGCTCACTCCAGCCTGCTCTCCACCGGACCCGGGGCTTCACCGACCCAACATCCACTCCTCCCTCTCCCGCACCAGCACCAGGGCGCACAGACCCCATTCCCCAAACCCATGAACGGGTCAGAACCCATCTCCATTCATCCGGAGAACGGCACCATGAAAGACCAAGACGCCATAAAACTGTTTATTGGGCAAATACCGCGGAACCTAGAGGAAAAAGACCTGAAACCCCTGTTCGAACAGTTTGGGAAAATCCACGAATTGACAGTGTTAAAGGACCGATACACCGGCATGCACAAAGGTAAAGCCTCACCCCCCCTGACAGCATTGTTTACCAGCTACTCCTCAGTTCAGCTGGAGCAGTGTGCTGGAATAGTACTTTTCTTAACGTATTATCATTTATTGTGGTGATTTGGGGTTGTTTCTCCAGCTGCTACACCACTGAAAGCTTTACGCTGTTGACGTGCGTAGTTATTGTGTCTGATATTCAGAGTAAAACTGGCAGAAAGGATTTTCAGACTGTTTTAAAACTGAATGTAATTCGGTAGTCTATTATTTTGGACGTCAAACCTACACTGTTCTGCATAACCAGCTTAATATCTTGGCTTGCTGCTTTATAACACACCAGTATTGTATTTGTAAGACATTACAAAAGAGTTCGTCTGAATAAACGAGCGTGTTTCTTGCCTTTGCTACAACAAAGGGTTGCATTAGTCCTTTTAGTGCTGTGGCCATTTAAATGTATTTTCTGTGACCCTTTCTCGGGAACTGGGGCAAAAGATGGCTTAGCAGAGATGTATTTTTTAACAGTCTTGCCTTTTGCGATGGGGGAGACATCATTTATTCATCTCGCTGCTGCCTTTATGGTGCCTCTCTGTATATAAGCTGGTCTGACTGCACAGCTGACACGTTTCTCGGTAATACTGTGTTTTGGAACGTAAACGCCGCGTTTTTTTCCCCACTCGTTTTCCGACAAGCGCCGCCTCTCCGTGCGAGCATTGGCTGATGGCATCGCGCGTCGTGCGCTACGATTGGCTGGTAGCTCACACTCACAAGCAGTTGGCCGAGTCGATGTGTACTACTAGCCAATAAAGACGCGCAGGAGGCGGGGCTTGGCAGAATGCGGGTGGAGAATGAAACAACGGTTCCGTAAGCGGCTAGTGTTTTTTGGCTAGTTGAGCCCAGGTTTGCTGGGAGTCTCACGTTAAGACATTTTTTAAAAAATATATTATTAAATATCTATTTTTTTAGTTTAGATAATGTTTGGAACCAATTTCTGTAATTTAATTTAACCACGTATCAGTCTTTTGATGAATATGGATGTTCTGTCATTTCACCTTTAGGCCTTTGCTAAAGAATCTGCACATTTTCGTTGTATTTTCTCCATTAGGCCTTATTTTGATATATATGGATATTAGCTCTGTACTTGTGGCCCAGTTATTTATATATAATTATAGGTATTTTATTCAGCAACATAACTTTTTGAGTATCTACTATGAAACAATTCTGCAAGTTATCACATTATAGTCATGGTTAATGGCAGATGGTGGTTTATTAGGGGTGTAGTTATGCACATATCTTCATCTTTCAGTATTATTTTCAATTCTGAGCTCAGGATTTATCATGATTGCAACTAGTTCCGAAAATCACAGCTCTAGATCATTGATTCCTATATTTAAAGCTGGGCACCTGCACTGCATATGCCCCCTTTACCCTGATAGTATGAGCCCAGATTTCAAGTTTTAATAATATATAATGATATATATAATGTTGTCAAAAGGGCTACTACTTTTATCCATTTTATCCCAAATATAAATGTTGAATTTCTTTGTAATGGCAATATAGTTATTAAAATATATGTATGTACTGGTATTGGCACATATATGTACATAGATAACATCAGATATTGTCATCGGTCCAAAATTCCCATATGGATGCATCCCAAATTTCCCATTCCCTCTTTTAAAGGTTCTTCAGATTTTTGTGATATAACACTTTTCAGCACAGTTAACTCTTAAAGCATGCTAGGTTTTTTTTTCAATAAATAAAGCTCATCTGCAGGCCAAAGGTGATGTGAAAAGCTTCAGTGAAAGCCTACAGTCCACAGCGAGCTGAACATTATGATGAAGTAAGAAGCTTTCGAGTCAACGCACATCCAAGTTTCACCCTTTAAGTAAAGCTAGTTCCCTCCTTTCAGCTGCGAATCAATTCACAGCTGCTTTGCTATTAGCCTGCGAAAGCTTACTGAAGCCTAATCCTATTCACAGGACTGCTTTATTCTCCAATATATCTAAATACATAAGACATACAAGACAGCTAATGTTTATGCATGTTCTGTGTGTACTGTCACAGTTACAAATGTCCCTCACAGAAAATTCCCATTTGTGATGCCATATAACGCCAGCTTTAAATCTTTTGTTTTTGCCTTTAACTCATGATGTGTAAGAGGATGTGCTCACTGAGGGGATCAAACGTAGAGGACACGTTTCGGAAAGGGGAAGGCATCTCAGCGCAAACTCGGCCTGCTAATTCACGCAGGAAAACATGGAATTAGTTTGTTAGGCGTGATAATAAGGCATGACCATAATGACTCGACTGAGGAGGATTAGCGACTGTAGTTATTGTCTGAGGCCTCGGTCCCTTGGATCGGCCGCTCTGTCCCTTAACACAGCCTGCTTTTCCCAATTAAATTGTGCACTGGTCTGGTTACTTTGCAGTATTTAATGGGACTAATGCTGTTCAATGCCAACCCCCGGGCAATTATTGTCCCTCGATTGGTATTAATAGTTAGCATTCGCCCCCACGATATTTCAGGATTGATCGCTCAATGTCTAATACTCCCACAGCACTTAATTAAAGTTTGTACATTGAATATTTCTCTATTGTGTGAGTATGTGACTCTTTTGTACTTAATGCAGATCGAAGAAGGCTGCTAAACACCGGAATGGGTCAGAGATAGCATGTGGCATGCAGAGCAAACAGATTGCTAATGCTTCACCCCATTGTTTAGTCCTCATTTTTGGGATTGCCATGACAAACATCACAGGTGAAATGCAGGGAAGACAACAGGGTGCACACAGGCTCTGTAACACTAGATGAGATGCAGAACGACTGACATTACGAATACTCATATCTGCTGAAGTGGAATATCAGCATTAAGCTAATGTCGTAGGGATCATGGTGTTAATGTCTTTATAACTGGTGCAGAAATATCCCAGGAAAGCCCTTCATGATAAATCAATGAAATGATCTAATAAAATGTTAGCGTTTATTTTTTTTATCTCTCGCTGATGTAAGACCTCTGTAGTGGTTTGCCTGTGCAGTAGCACTGAGGTAAAAGCCTGACTAAGGACTGCTTACATGTCTCTAAATTGTCAACTTTACAAGAGAAGGAAAAACCCTTATTAGCTTTCAATGGAAGTCAATGTAAAAAATATTTTATTCCAAGTCACTTTGGAGCGTTTCTATTGGTCCATCCGTCCTGAAATTTGGACACAATGTAAAGAACAGCTGCCTGATTCATATTATGTCAAAAAGTGAAAAATGGAAACTATGCGGATACAAGGTTTTTGTGTGGCCTTGGTTGGTCATGTGATGGAGCACCCTTATTCCAAAGCACCAAAGGCTCACTGATGTGATCTTTGGAGGTCCCACCTTACAACTTACTGGATTTAAAGGATCCGCTGGTAATGTTAGCCTTGGTACCAGATATCACAAGACACCTTCAGAGATCATGTGGAGTCCATGCCTGGAATGGTCAGATCTGTTGTAGCGTCCCTAATCAATACTTGAATCCTAATCAATATTAGGTGGTGTTAATATAATGTCTGACTGGTGTATCGGCCTTGTTATCAGAACCATGACCATTTCTCTGAATGTATGCTGGTTATTAAATTCCTTGGTATCTGCTCCTGTATGAATCTGCCTGCTTAGCTCGCATAGCAAAGCTGCTCTGTTGAAATAAGGGAAAAACCCTGAGAGTTGCAGAGACACTGAACCCCTTTTGTATCCAGAGCACTGGATGCTAACAGGGGAATTTAAGCAGTGGGGGCACATGTATAAATAAAGCATTCACGCATGCATAATTTGTGCAGAAAGTTGCTCGAGGGTTGAGAGCTATTATGAAATATTCCAAACTCTGGCAAGTTTTTTTTTTTACGCTGATCATTTCTATCGACGTCAGTTCTGATGGTTTTATAGCTGTCAGCAGATCACTGCAGACATGCTTAGTATTGTCATGGCAACTAGATTGCAATCATTTTGCATCAGGACAGGCATAGGCAAATATTCATAGGCAGATATTCTGAAGCAAGTGCAGTTTTCAGCATTTTATTACCCTCCATGTTTGGTCTTGAGTCATTCTGTAGGAGGCGAATAGGCACCGGCCTGTTGGCGCATCACTGGAAGCGTTTGTTGCTTCTGTTCTGCTTCTGTTTTCTGAGGTAATAGGAGTGGAAAAATGACAAGATGGAAAAAAAGGAAGGAGGGGAACGTGGAGAAGATTAAGGAAATGAACAAGGTTGCTGTTTGCAAACCGCTGACTGATTTTAATGCTGCTTTTTGAGCCAGAGCTGGAGATGCCTTCCTAAAAGGAAAATAAATGGACGACGCCTCGGAGACTTTCCTGTAGTGCTCTGTGATAATCGCTCGCAATTTTGAGATGATTCATATGAAGTCATGTGAGAGAAGTTGAAAAGAGACGCATACGTGGATTGAGAAGTCCACGGAGGGATTCTTTACCTTCAGTGGAATTTACAAGCTTGGTTAGAAACCTGATAATGTTCAGGAATAGCATATTTCTAGCTCTTAAAATAAAGATTTATATCTTTATATTATATATAAAGATATAAATATATTTTATATATTTATATTATCTTTATAATTATATTATCTTTATATTTATACAGAGCTTTACACTTACATTTACACTGTATGTTAAAGGCTATTGGGACACACTTCTTGAATTCAGGTGTTCATTCAGTTTCATTGCCACAGGTGTTTAAAATCAAGCCCCCAGCCATGCAGTCTGCCTTTACACAATACACATTAGTGAAAAAAATGGGTGTTTCTGAAGAGCTCACTGAATTCCAGCATGGTTCTGTAAGAGGACCACAGTTGCAACAACAAACAAAGTCAGCTGATGAAATGTTCTCCCTTCTAGATATGCCACCATCAGCTGTGAGTGGTATTAGTGATTAGGAAAAGTGAAAGCATCCAGGAGCCACAGCAACTCAGCCACCAAGTGTCAGAACATGTGAAGTTGCAGACCAGGGTCGCCGAGTGCTGAGCTCAGAGCATAGTGCATAACGCTCTCCTGACTTGATACCTGCAGAGCTCCAAACCTGCTGTTAGAGCTGCAAAGGGGGGGCAGCTCCATATTTATGCCTGCGGATTTAGATTGGGATGCCATTAAAGCTCCTGTAGGTGTAATGTATAGGTGTCCCAATACTTTCCATATAGTGTATTCTCTATTTGCCTGTGTTTCTACATAACTGGTAGCACTTATTTAAGGGAAAGTTAGTTGTTGTCGCTGTAAAATCTTATGTTTATGACCCTTTATAGATAAAAACAATTATAGATCCTTAAAGCAATGGTTCGGATAGTCAATTCTAAACACCTGATGATAGTAAATAGCCGCCGATTAGCATTACAAATAAACTCTTGCTACTTGGTGACTACTAACTTCTGTTAATTCTTAGCTAAATTAGCATGTATAGCTGAACTGTTCCTTGTACAATATAGGGCAATCACTCTTGATTATGTCAGTTAATGAAGTAATCTACTCAAGATATTGGCGATTAATGGAGCAAACATCATTAAAATAGGCTTAATTGGGCCCAGATTCCCAAATGCTCTTTTGTAAATGATATCCTGTTATCAGTACCGTGGGTAAATGGCCATTTCTCTAAATGTGTGCTGGTTATGTTCTTCCTAAAAAATAAGGGTGCTTCAAATAATTATTTGAGAGATGCCATAGAACAAGCACTTTTGGTTTCAGAAGGAACAGTGTTTGTAATTGAGTGTTAAGAACCTGACTCTTAAACTGTTCTTTGCACTCATTCTGTACATCTCTGTTACAAATATAGGAGGTCACTAATGTGTGGACCGCAGTCCGGGTTCTATCCGGACCTGGGCCAATACTCAATAAATGATTGAGAACAATTAAACTAACTGAAATGCTAATTTTAACTGGTGTAACTTTTCCAGCCTTTACTGTACAGGTTTACGGTCTCATGCAGTTAAAATAATAAATATTGCACATGATGTTACTCAGCCAAGCAGATCTGTGATGAGCTTGGAGTAGAACAGTGGTTGGAGAAGAATGCAATTCAGAGGAAAGTTAATATACATGACCTGCTCGAAAATGAGAAACGTGGAGCGCTTAAACCCAGCTTTTAATCAAGAACAGACAGACTGGTACGTTTACTCCTCCCATGAGCAGTTCTGAACCTGTAGGTCTCATATGCTTTGAGAATGTGGTGATTATTACGAGTGGTGATGTCAAGCGGCACTACGAGACTTACTGCGAGTTATTAAGCTCTTTATTTTAAGATACTGAATTGTAATTGTAGTTGTAATTTGGTTTGACAGTCAGTTGTTGACTATAATACTACCATGTTCAACTACTAGGATACTGCAATACACAGGATATTATGATGTTCCAGACCTTGCCTTGAGGAAATTCTTTCTAGCTGGGTCTTACTGAATTTTAATAAAGTACCCCTGCCCCATTTGTAGACCCACATGTACAGGTCATGGATTTACCTGCTTAGCCTGTATACCAGAGCCTCTCTATTTAAATAAAGGAAAAGATCCGGAAAGTTTCAGAGACACCAGACATCAGCCCATTATATTGATCTGCCTTTCGTGTGGACCACAGTATTATTTTTGGCATGGTGTGGGGAATGGTGTGTCATGGCGTGTCAGTCTGCGAACGCTGACGAATGTAACACTATTTCTCCCTCTCCAAACCGGACAGCAGAGAAATGAGAGGCTGGCAGGAGGCTAAGCACAATAGATGAACAGACAGAGAGATGGAGTGATTGTCAGATAGAGAGAAAACAAATGGTGGCTTTAATCGGAAGGTGCCCCGCTCGTAGCGGCGGGTTCAGAGCCAGATCCACTCCGGCAGCGGAGGAGGAGAGGAAACAAAGGGATTTAATATGAAGGGAAGGTGTGAAAGGGGGCCGGGGGGTGGAGGGTAGGAGGGAGCGCAGGCCGGGCAGATGTGGAGCATAATCACTGTTGCAAAAAGCTGCCAGAATAAGACAAGCTGACACTGTGGGCCTGCACCTAGCATGACTAGCAAGCTACTATCACTAGTGGCGTTGTTAGCTTAGACTGGAGGTGCTGTCTCAGAAGTACAGCACGTATTGGAAACGTGGACATCACCATCTAATGCTCTGATTTGCCCCCTTTGACAAGCAGGAATTTGTTAGGAAGGCATTCTAATATCTGGGTTATGTACATTATGTGTCCAAATGTTTGTGGACACATAATGTTCTAATGAATGCATTCAGCTACTTTAAGTTGCCCCCTTTACTGACACAGATGTGCAAATGCACACACACTGCGTGTCTACTCCCTGTAGAGAAGTATTGCCAATACAATAGGACTCTCTAGAACAGATAAGCATGAACCTTGTAATTGGCACCATGCCTGTTTCCAGGTGTGGGCTAGAGGGGTGTAAAGCCCCCAGCACTGAGCTGTGGAGCAGTGGGTGCTCCATCCAATACTTCTGGGTTGAATTGAGGAGTTGGGGACAAGGTGGTTGGTGTGGCGCAACAGATAACACCACCACCTACCATTGCGTTACAACAACACCATGTGGGAGACCAGGGTTCGATTCCCGGTCTGGGTGGCTATGCTGTGCTACACCAATAAGAGTCCCTGGGCAAGACTCCTAACACTACATTGGCCCACCTCTGTAATACGAGTAACCTTGTAAGTCGCTCTGGATAAGAGCGTCAGCTAAATGCCATAAATGTAAATGTAAATGTGGAGTAGTGATCATCCATCCAACATCCTGACCTCACTAACACTTATGTCGCTGAATAAAATCAAGTCCTCACAGCAATGCTCCAAAGGCTAGTAGAGAGCCCTCCGTAGACAGTATTGACAGTTACTCCAATAAAATCAGGATCATCTCTTTTTAATAGCCTGGATTTCAGAAGTAACAATGAAGGAGCTCCCCTTTAGTGCCTTCCTTCTAAAACTCGACTAAGACTCGACAAGGACTGAATGAAACAAAGGGCTACAGAGTCATACACAAAACAGTAAACACCTGGCAATGATTACAATAGGGATGGGGCTAGCTAACACCTGGATACAACAAGGAGAAGGGAAACAGGGAGGAGACACAGAGAACATGACCAGGTATCAGACGGAAACTGTCTCACACACAAGGGCAGGCAGGACGGCAAGGCGGGGCTATAACTGACAGCCCCTCCCATCTCCTACTTCTCAGCAGGAAACCTTATCAGGGTGTGCCTAATCAGAGCATGCCGACCCTGGCAAGATGTCGCCCTGGATGGCTTCCCATGTCGGCCATAACTAAATCTGCCTTGGACAGACAATCAGACAGATATTTGGATGTGACTGATTTTTAAACTAGTATTTATTATCTATAGGAATGAGCATCCTTGTACAGGACAGTTTATTCTTTATTATTTATTCCTACGGACAATGCTGGATTATCATCTACATTAAAATAATTAAATATAATAATTTAGATATCATTTCTACATTCTGTAAATGTTGTACAATGTTCATGTTTTGGAATCAGCAGACATGTACATGAGAAATATTAAATATGTATATATGTATATATAATATACATGTGCACTAGTGTTCATGTAGTCCCATAAAAGTAAATCCAGATGTAGATTCACCAATGCGTTATTAATATTGCAATATTGGCTATGTTGTCCGTTTGCTGCCTCACTAATAACAGTTGTGATCCCTGTGTTTGTTGCAATGATTAGAGCGAATGCAGTGCCACAGAAGAAGACGGATGGGAAGCGAAACGGAGAGAAATATTATTAGTGTTCTTTGTGTCACCCGTCAGGGATGTGTTTGAAAGGAACGCTGCTCAGCAGGGCTATAAATAGAAATCTGTGGTATTTCCGAAAATAGGTTAAGCTGCCATCGCTGCACTGCTGGCATGACATCACCACTGTGCTGCCAGCCGTCCCCCCCGAAGACTGTGGAAGCGGAGGAGAGGGAGAGAGAGTAAGGGAGTGGGAGTAGAGTGAGTGAGAGATAGAAAGGAGGAGAGTCTTTGTCTGAAATACATATATATGCAGATACTGATGTTTTATCACGCATTTTATTATTAACATACTTTTATTATTTATTATTTCTTTTTCTTCTTTTCTCTTCATTCTTATCTTCAGCATTAGCATTCATATAAGTGAGCACTGCTTTGTCAACAGTTGCTGTCATTAAAGTATAATGACAATTAAGCTGTTTGAATAAAGGAGACCTGTAGGATGGGAGAGAGACAGAAGGAGAAAAGGCAACAGAGAGAGAGAGAGGGAGAGAGAGAAATGGAGGAAGGGAGAGAGGGTAAGAGATAGAGGGAAGGATAGGAGGCAACAAAGAGAGAGAGAGAGAGAGAAAGAGAGACAGAGAGAGAGAGAGGGGGGGAGAAGTAGAAGCAGAGAGAGGGAAAGAGAGAGAGAGAGAGAAGAAGAGAAAGCTGGAGAAAGAGAGAGAGAGAGAAGTAGAGGGAGAGGGAGAGGGAGGGTGAAACAGACAGGGAAGGAGTGAGGGCAACAGGCAGAGAGAGTTGGGGGAGAGAAAAGTAGAGGGAGAGAGAGAGAGGGAATAGAGAGAGCTGGGGAGAGAGAGAGAAGTACAAGCAGAGAGATGGTAAAAGAGAGAGAAAGCTGGTGAGAGAGAGATAAGTGGAGGGAGACAGAGAGAAGGAGAGAGGGCAACAGTGTGAGAGTTGGGGAGAGAGGGAAAAGTGGAAGGAGAGAGAGGGTAAGAGAGAGAAAAGGAGCGAGGGCAACAAGGAAAGAGACAGAGAGGGAGGGGTGAAAGGACAGAGAGGGTAAGAGAGAAAAGGAGCGAGGGCAACAGGGAGAGAGAGAGAGGGAGGGGTGAAAGGACAGAGAGGGTAAGAGAGAAAGAAGGCAACAAGGAGAAAGAGAGAGAGCTGGGGATATAGAGAGACGGAAGGAGACATGTGGAGGGAGAGAGAGAGGAAGAAAGAGAAAGTGCAATAAGAGAGAGAAAAGGAAAGAAAGATGGAGCGTGAGAGAGAGAGAGAGAGAGAGGGAGGAGGAAGGAGGATGTCGTTCTGGGTTGTAAGGCAGTGTGCGTTTGGCTGGGTTGTGCTGTCAGCGCATGTCACCTGTTAGAGCTGAGATGTCTGGACACTCGAAGCGTCCTAAAAATGACCACACCTGAGGCTTCTAAATCCGTCAGACTGGAGCCACTATAAAAATAACTCTTCCTCCATGATGTTCCCAAAAACTCAGTCCCTCTTCTCATACAGTCACGCCGTCACACTCATGACTCAGGTTCTTCACAGAGCTTTGGGCTGAGGATTAAACTAAAAGTTACAATTAAAATCCAATTAAAATGTACTTCTCTGATCAGTCAGCACAGATCAGTGGGCGATTTGCATGATGATAAAGCATACTTTACAATCTCCATCTGGTAAGAAACATATCAGCGCCTGATTCAGTGACATGTGGACTTTATTCTTTATTAAAATAAAGATGCTACAAAGGATTCTGAAGCCATAGAAGAACCTTTTTTTGGTTCCATAAGGAATCCTGTTAGAGTGTGAAGATCTTTTATATTAGTATAGAGCATTGCTGACACAGATGTGCAAAGGCACATTGCCAATAAAATAGGACACTCTGGAACAGTTAAACAGATAAACATGGATATGTTGGCACCCTGTCTAATGCCAGTTGTGGGCTAGAGGGGTGTAAAGCCCCTCAGCATTGAGCTGTGGAGCAGTGGAGCTGTGTTTTCTGGAATGGTCCTCCATCCAATACTTTTGAAATGAGTTAGGGAGGTGGTAACGGATGATGTGGGGTGGTGATCATCATCTAATATCCTGACCTCCCTAATGCTCTTGTGGCTAAAATCCATCAAATCTTCACAGTAATGCTCCCTGGACAGCTCCCTGGACTTTAACAAAAGCAGGATAAACTCTTTATTAATATCCTTAATTTAAAAAAAAGAACGAGCAGGCGTCCCAATACTTTTGTCTATATAATGTATTTCATTTTGCAATTAGTCCTTTGAGTACTGTCAATAAAGAAATATCATTAATAATCACAGCTCTACTGTCTACACACCATTACAGTGTTCATATGTGCTGCATCTGCTTTGTATTTTTCTTTTTATGGTCAGTTATTTATTTATTGTTAGTAATAACTTTAAGCACAACAAGAAAATAAAGAAAAGATCTTATATATAGCCTTCAGATCCCCCATGCACATCTGAAGGCCATCACAAAAGGGAATAAACAAACATACATGTTACTTGATGTTGGCAGTAGACCATTTATACAGAGTGCGCTGTACAGATGAGCACATTTGCAAGTAAGATTTTTCAAAGGAATGTTGCAAATTAATGAATGAAGAAATACAGAATGTACCATGGAACAATGCCTGTGAAGCTCTGGTATATTAAAGATACACTGTTCTTTTTCAGAATGCGCTGTATGAAGTGACAATAAGGATTTTTTTCAGAATTTTACACTTAGTATAGTTTAATTTTTTTAATATTTGAATATTTATTCCACTTTACTATAAGTAAATAGTAAAATTTATAGAAAACAACATAGTATAGTATAGTAACTTAGATTGTACATAAATCACCCAGCCTTCATGCACATGCACAAATTTGTGTATTTTTGTATTTATTGTATTTACTGGCTTTGTACTTATTGTCTATGCACTGTGTCTGTATGTTGACCTTGCACTTTTATATCATGTCCTACCTATTCTGCCCCAAAGTCAGTGTTTTGTTGTACTGTACAAGCCTGTAGTAGTATAATGGTAATATACAATACAATAAGTTTAACTGAACAATTTCACTATACTATACTATATATTTATCACAATATTTTGACATGCAGACAAAATGCATCAGGAGCGACAAATTCTTAAAAACTGCTATACTGCAATAATACTTCATATATATATATATATATATATATATATATATATATATATATATATATATATATATATATATATACACAAATCTCACTATAGGTCCATAAAAATTGGCTTGTCATGGCAGTTTGTGAAATTTGGGCATGCATTTACAAACTGCCAGATTCACATAATGTCAAAAATCCAATTTTTGAAATATATATGTATATATGTATTCTATTGGATTTTTGACATTATGTGAATCTGTCAGTTTGTAACATTGTGCCCAAATTTCATGATGAATGGACCAATAGAAATGTTCTAAAATGACTTGGAAATAAACTTTTTATGTTGACTTCCATTGAAAGTTTTTTGAAGGTTTTTTCCCTCTTGCTGTTTTGGAGACTTTTGGAGGTTTTTGTGTGACAGTGATGATTTATTACTGTTCAAACTGTTTTTCATAGATCAAACACTTTCTTGGCAGTCAGATGAACTCAGATCAAACCCAAATGACTTACTCTTTTTCACACTCACTGCTTCTGTGACGTAAAATATGTCGACTCATCTAAAACATTGGTGCCTTTTCTTCTTTTCAGCCTTACACATCAATCAAGATGTATTGATAAGTGTTCTGAATAGAAAGTATTATACGTTTGTAATTCAAAGACCTTCAAAAACGGTATTTGCTGACTAACGTGGAACCAAACCGGTGATGCTTAGTCCTTGTCCGCTTATCCTGAGCATCAGGTGGGACATTGTCAGGGCCACAATGGGGTTAATCCAAACAGATGTGAAGCAACCAGAGCCTGAGTTTATAATGAAGAAGAAAGTCCCTTCAGCCCCTAGACGGGTGTCCTGCTCTGGGTTTGCTGACTCTTGGCGACGGAGGGAGCACGGATGTCGGCCACACTTAAAGGTGCCTGCCTTAATTAAGGTTTACAGGTTACGCTAGAGTACTGCTTATATTACAGAGCTCATTACAAGCTAATTAGGCCGGGGCAGGGACAATATTGTTGTTGGAACAATTACTGTGATCGCATTGCAGCGGATCAAGCCCACGTGACTTTGCTGGTGGTGGTCAGCTCATTAGGGGCAGCACATCTAAGATCAGAGAGCATTCAAAGAAGAGGATTTATACAGTAACAAGGCTGTATAGCTAGTGCATTAGACAGCATGCAACTGTTTGGGCTAACTTTCAACAAAGAGCTAATTAAGCCGTGATGTGAAACCTTGGGAAGAACAGAGACCTACAGACATGCAAAGTGCGTTGTCTTGAGTAGTGCTATTGATAAACCACTTTTGGTTCTCTAAAGATGTGACATGTCCCAAGGAGTCAGTGATCAGAACCCCAGAGAGTAAAAGACAGAAAAAAAAGAGTTGAGAATCTTTTTGTTTCATTAGGAACTTTTCCTTAAAAGGCAAAAAAGAAGGGGCGTGATGCTAAAACCAAGGGATTTTTTAAAAACAACTTCTGGTTTCCTAAAGAACCTCTCCCAGAGTCAGAGAAGAAGGCAGTGAAAACCCAGAGAATAAAAGAGAGAGTCATCATGAAAAGGTTCTATTAAAGAACCACTGTTGGTTCCCTGAGAAACCTCTCTCAGAAAGTAGAGAAGAAGGCAGTCATGAGAAACCCACTAAAGGGTTGCTTGAAGCGAAGCAATTGTAAAGCTACTGTTGGTTCCCTAAAGAACCTTTTCCAGAAAGTCAGACATTACTGGGTTCTTTGAAGTGATACCATTGTCAACTACTTTTGGTTCCCTTAAAAAACCTTTCCCAGAGACGAAGGCAGTGATCAAAAACCCGGAGAATAAAAGACAGAGTCACTATGAAAAGGTTCTTTGGAGTGATTTTGCTGAAGAACCACTGCTGGTTCCCTAAGAAACCTTTCCCAAAAATCCCAAATAAGAATGCATTGATGAGAAACCTAGAGATGAAGCAGTGGAGGCTCAGCGGTTAGAGCGCCGGGCTATCGATAACAGGGTTGTGGGTTCGATTCCCGGGCTTGGCAAGCTTTTGACTCTCTAAATCATGTCTCAAGAACCTCCATGTAGCGTTCTACAAGGTTCTACACAAGTGATTATTTCCCCTAGAACTGCATATCCATGCCATAACCCTTTTAGCAAGGGAGGCAGGGAAGATGGGGTTGGGAGGGGAGCAACATGCTTAGGCTAAGAGAAGGAGAATGAGCGCATGAAGCAAGATTTATCCAGAAGACCTCCACTCTTAATGGGTACCTCACAGTGCAGGACCAAAGGTGAGGGAGCAGAATCCCTGTTTCTCCAACAACAGCAGCAACACTGGAGTTCCTGTAGCCCCGCAGTAAATAAAGCAGCAAATGGAGGCTGTCAGTGGTTGAAGAGGCAGAGTAGCTGCCTCTATTCAGCCTGCTTAATCACCACCATGTCTCTCCATCTCCCCATGAAGCCCCAGCCACTCCTTTAGACTTGCCTGAGTACACAAAAATCCCACAGTACACGCGACTGCTCATTAGAAATGGCAGCATTCAGGACGCAGCAACACTGTTAACATTGCATGAGTGCCAAATGTGGAAGGAGGTGATTTCTCTTCTAGATTGCTATCAGACGCTGCGCCAGATAATTTCCTCACGTCGTCCCTTTTCTGTTCCAGCACTCGCTGCTGTTTCAGCACGGTCCAGTTGCCTTGCCTTTATGTCGAGTTTCAAACAGTTTCATCATGCAGCCCAAAAAAACTCAGCACTTGGTATGCAACAGCGTGGCGGTAATTTGTACGTGTTTGGATTCCAATTATGAAGTTGTTAGAGCCCGTGCCTGTGGGCTGCAAATTCGTATTACACCATACATTAAAGCGCAGAGAAACACTTTTAAATTGAGATTGTATTTCTTTCTCTCCCCATGTTTTTCCCCCCTTTCCTTCTTTCTTTTTGCTAATATTATTGCAGCAATTAATTTAGCCTAGATGCCCCGTGTTTTCCGCATCTGCAAATGCATCCAATTTGGAAGTACCGTAATTGCAAGATACAAAGATACAAGATTTTCCCTTCCAGCCGAAGGGTCAGGAAGAGCGTGCCTTGGCTGCAGGTTTCTAGACATAACAAAGCTTTGATGTGTTCGGAAGTAGTGCTGGCTCACTAAGACATTGTAGTAATGGGCAAGGAGAACACAATTGACCGCCTTGTTTGTTTACAATTGGAAATCATTATGTCAGGAAAGTCTTTGGAGCGAGCCAGCTCCTGCTTCGACGTGGCCTGTTTTAGCTTGTGGGAAAGGGTCATGACCCTCAGCTCCTACCAGTTTCTATCGGGGGACCAAATGTAGAAGGACAGTACAGCTCACAAATCACTACATAATGAGTGGACAACCAAAGGCTTCATCTTATCTAAGACCCCATTTACACCTGGTCACTTCCTGGGACTAGTATCTGGATTGTATCCTGATATGCGTCTCCGGTTAGTCAGACTGAAATCCGATTGCTGTGTGGGACGGAATATGCAAATTTGCATGTTGCGCTACAATTATTACTGGTGGTCGAACTGAGAGGAGTTTTGGTTGTGGAATGTGCTTTGAAAAGACGGGTGCATTTATACCCCTATAGCCTGGCTCAAATGCACCTCAGACCACTTCCTTTAGATCTGGTGTTGGGTTTTGGGTGTGTTTATACTCGCAGTTTTATGTGGCTTAGCCTTATCCAGATATAATCCTGATACTCAGGATTCTCACGCATGAAGTGACCAGATGTAAACAATGCAAACAAACCAAGTGTAACCTTGTAAACCAGGCCATCTGAGAAACTGGTGGGTTTTGTCATTCAACATGGACAAAGAACCAGATACTTTGATAGGAAGGGGTAATTTGACTGGTATGCCAAACGAAGAACCACAAAGCACTGGGACCCAGGAGCACTTGCTCTGAGAGTTTGTGGTGCCTGGGAGAAGTCCACAGAACCGATCACTGGTCCTCCTGAAATTTGTAAGGTTGGGGTTCACTTCAAGAGGCCTCTGCTGTGGCCTGCTGTGCATGTGGAAGCTATCCACTCCTGGCACGACATTAGAATTAGGGTTCTGGTTGTGTGTGAATTGGTTCCTTTTGTCAAATGACTGCACAGTAAAATGCCATGACTTGAAAATCAATGTTTTGAGTGCTTTTTTAAGGCTTGAGTATTTGTATCCAAGTAAAATAACGAAAAAAATGAACAAAAAGCTAGAAAAGTGACGTTCAAAACGGCACAAACAATTCAAGGTTTGAATAAATTCTTCTGTGTGCGAGCAAACCAGCAATATTGAGCCCCTCCTCCAAATGGGTGGAGGGCATAGGTATTGGGACATTTGGGACAAGTGTAAAAACACACTCTTGACATTAAAGGGCAGCATATTGTCAGACTGGTGCTGCAGCGAAACCAGACCAGTGTGCAAGAAGTGGTGACAGATATCTTCATCTCTCACGACTCCCATATTTGTGGATCCTTGCAATGCTAGCTAGTGATGAGAGGGAGGGCAATCCTACCCACACAGAGAGAGCGAGGCCAATTAAGCTCTCATAGACTCCCGGCCATGGATGGCTGTGGCCTTGCCAGGGACCAAACCCACAATCTCCCAGTGATGGGGCCAACACATAGATGGTTGTGCCAGTGGGAGCTCAAATAAAGCACTTGAATAATTTACAATTCTAGTTAGCATTTAGCTTGATGAACAAGTTTGTTTTCCATCAGACTGTTTTCAGAAATGTAGATAGCTAATCAAAATGTAACTGACAGAATTCCAGCATCTTATCTGGCATCGAAATAAATACACTATATTGCCAATAGTTTGTGGGGACGCACTCAATCAAAGTTTTTTTTTTTTCCCCCAAAGTCTATTAAAATGAGTTTATCCCAGAGAGTTTATCTGCAAGAACTCTCTGTACTGTTTGGGAGAGATTTTGGAAAACTGCTGAGAATTTAATTGCATTTAGCCACGAGAAAATTAGTGAGGTTAGGCTGGATCACAAATGCCACTCTAGCTCATCCTGTCACTCCACAAAAAACACAGTTCCACTGATCCTTAGTCCAGGTCTAGGGGGCTTTACACCTGTCCAGCCCATGCTTGGTGTTGGGCGTTGTGATCGTCTGTGAGGCTCATATGTGGCTGCTCCAGAGCGCCCCATTCTATTCACAGGCTAGTGCTAACCGGCAACTGTGCACCTTTATATAACTGAATTCACTCATTAGAATGGGGTGTCTACAAACATTTGACCATATAGTGTATCGTTGGATCTCTGAGCTTGGGATTTAATTATATATTTTTGCATTATTAATTCATATCATTTCCTACAGTGCAAACTCCAGGTGTATAAGTGGGTGATCCTGGTTTGATCGCTCTGCCCTGTTAGGCGGTAGACTATAGCTCTTTAATAATTAAATAAGATAGGACAGATAGCAGAGATAACAACTAAATGGGCAGCTAACCATGTTTAAATGGTATTAAACAAAGTATTAAGGAGGAACCTGTTTGTGTTCCTGAGTTCTGCTCATCCAGGCAGCTCTTGCAAGCAAAATATTGGCCTACATTAGTTTCCACAGAGCCGTTTAACATTTACACTAGCATTTATTTTTGTAAGGGTGTTGAATTAGCACCCGCTGCTAAGTGAGAGGTTCAGTGGCCTAATAAACAAATGAACGGGTCACATGAATCAATCCACTGCATATACTCGGAAACCTTCTAGCCTCTAGAGTGTGTATTTACATGCCAAGAAAATAGAGGGGTGAGAGCAGAGGAGAGAGGATCCATTTTATAGCAGTCGCTTTCACACCTGTAAAAGTGTGATCCCCACTGTGTGGTTTGATGTCTGCCAGTGAGGCGGCTTAACCCTGGCAAAGCTGCGGCTGGCATTGCTGTGAGTACACCACTGTAGTGTGTTTACTGTCACTATCATGGAGCAGGGGCGCATTAGCGATGCCCTGTGTTCTAGCGCCTTGTTTCACTCAGGCTCCTTTGCTTTAGTGAGTGTCCCTCATTTGGCAGCTATGCATGTGTGTGTGTGTGTGTGGTTCACATTGTGTTCTGGAAGCCCTGGGGCTATAGGGATCTTTTTCTACTGTCCTCCCCCAGTGGCTGTTCCTTGCTGCCCCCCTGGGCATTTTCTTCTGCACCTTCTCTCTGTCAGTTGTACTCAGGGTTTATCCCACCCGGCTGGAACGTGGGGGGTTTGGACAGTGATGGCAGGCTGATCTATGGAGCTGGGGCTGCAGCTAAGACACACACACACATATATGTACACGCACACACACACATTCAGTGAGGACCGGATTGGGCAGGCTCCCCCCATGGTAAGAAATAGACTGTCTGTATTTAGCCAGTCTACAGGGATTCCTCGTAGCAGCGCTGGCCCTGTCATCGTAAGGGACATGCTTGCTTTGTGCCGGCTTGATTTTACAACACTGAGATGGCGGATTCTGAGCAGGCAGTTAACCCCTGAAAGGCCCTGTCATAACTATATACCTGACATATTTGCTTTACAGCAGTTACGGAATAATTTAGAGCTGTAACTGAGAGATGAGCTACAAAAAAAAGTCTAATTTGCATACTTATACACAATATGGCCAAATGTTTGTGGACACTACTTTTAAGTTTACATTTACATTTATGGCATTTAGCAGACGCTCTTATCCAGAGCGACTTACAAAGTGCTTTGCTATTTACCCAAGAAAAGCCTTAGCTAGTTAGAATAGACTAATAATTCAAAAGATACCTCCAAGCTTAGACATTACTAAACACAATACAATAAGGCGACCATAGAACTATTCGTCCAAGTACTCTCTGAAGAGGTGGGTCTTCAGTCTGCGTTTGAAGACAGCGAGCGACTCGGCCGTTCGGACATCCAGGGGCAGCTCGTTCCACCACTTTGGTGCCAGGACAGAAAAAAGCCTGGACGCTTGTCTTCCGCGGATTTTGAGGGATGGTGGGTCGAGCCGAGCCGTACTTGAAGCTCGAAGGGCTCTTGGTGCGGATCGGCTTTTGACCATTGCCATCAGATACGGAGGGGCTGGTCCATTCTTGGCTTTGTAGGCCAGCGTCAGGGTTTTAAATCTGATGCGGGCAGCTACTGGAAGCCAGTTGCACCCATTGCTGACACAGATGTGCAGATGCACACACACAGCTCCTCTAGTCCCTGTAGAGAATTTTTGGCAACAGAATAGGACTCTCTGGCACAGATAAACACATTGGGCATTATGCTTAATGCCGGATGTGGGCTATAGGGGTATAAAGCCCCCCAGCATTGAGCTGTGGAACAGTGGAACTGTGTCCTCTGGAATCATACTTTTGTGAATCAGCAGAGGTTCTTCTATGGCTTTACTAAAAGCACCATAACCATTTACAGCACCTTTATTTTCGTACATGCAATGTGTGTTACATTGTCAGAACTTTAGACATCTAACATGGCTTGGTTGATTGACTACATTTGGCACAAGTGTAAGAATCATCCCCTGAGAGTTTAAATGAATAAACCTAACAAGTGAAATCATCCAGGAGGGACATAGTGGTCGTGTCAGCCCACACTTGGGACATGTTTTTGTTTGGAACGTGCTCCTGGTCCTCATAACTCCCTCATGGATTATTCATTTGCACTGCTGACTGTGATTATTGGGTGGCACACTGTCACAATAATGGCCGCGTCCTGAGCTGCTATTGAGTGTCTAAACAAAGCCTGCTCTGATTGACCGCTCAACATCTCAACATTCCTGTTTTTCTTTGTCCCGCAGGCTGCGCCTTCCTCACCTACTGCGCCCGCGAGTCGGCCATCAAAGCCCAGAACGCCCTTCATGAACAGAAGACGCTGCCAGGGGTGAGTTCCTCCATCGGCCCCCGCCCGTCACCCCCCCCCCCACACACACACACACAACTTCAGGAGGGGGGCACAGTGCCAGTCAAAGCCAAGGCAGGAGTGTTCTTAGAAAAGGAAGAAACAGGGAGGGGGGAATCAATCGATAAGTCCAGCCTTTTAAGATCAAGCTTAAAGCAGTTTCATGGTGCCTCTCCCAGGGGCTACGTCAGCCATTGATCAGATGCTTTCAGTGCCGAGGGTTTGGTGGGTGGGGGTGGGGGTTGACAGCAAATGTCAATTCATTTGTTCTTTCAATTTTTGCCCAAATTGCTCCATTTACAAAAGAAAAAATAGAAGAAAAGGGCTGGGGAGTCATTGTTGCCCACTTGCACTGAGGTGACAGCACAAGCAGAAGTAAACGCCATGCAGTGCTGGGCTCAGCAGACGTGGTTTCCTTTGGAGCACCGTGTCTTCTGTGTTTTTTCCCTGAAAATGGGTTGCCGATAATGACAGAAGGAACGTAGCACTGTTAAAAATGAAAAGGAAATTTTTGGTTCCTGCCATGTTTATATAACAGATGTCAGGATGAAGATCATTTTAAAGGTCCTTCACACCCACATACACTACTGGTCCAAATGTTTGAGGACACCCCTTTAATGAATAAATACTTTAAGTTACAGCTTGTCTAAAGAAGTACTGCCAGAAGTGCAGAAATCTGGAGCAGTGGAACTGCGGAATGATGGTGCTCCATCATGAGGTGGGATGGTGATCATCTAAGCTAGCGCTCTTATCTCTGAATGCAATCAAATCTTCATAGCAATGCTCCAGAATGTAGCAGACAGCCTTTCCTGGGCAGTAGAGACACTTACTCCAACAAACTACAGGATAAATCCTTTTTAATACCCTTGAGTTACCCTTGGACAATGAATGAGCATGTGTCCCAATACTTTTGTCCATATGGTGTATCTTATATAAACATGCTTCTTAATGGAACCATGATGATAGAAGATTTAAAGGTTTGAAGGTTCCCACATATCTTGTACAGACATGCTCTTAATGGAACCATAGGTGCTTCTTCTAAGGCATAGCTCAAAGAACCCTTTGTATCACCTTTAGTTTTAAGCTTGTACACGGGCCACATCACAAAAAAACGTACAGCTTTGGGGGAACATCAGTGGGTTCGTGGTGAATGACGCGAAGGCGCTATAAAACAGCTGCGAGGAGACTCGAGTCGCGCCAAGAGGCGCACGCTTCGCATTAAAGATGCAAATACGGCAGTGGCGGCGACTTTGAACGACGCCGGCGGTCCCTTGAAAAACAACTTGTTTCTTTTATCCCTTCAAATTTGCCAAGCTCGAGGCTTGAGGGGCTTTTTTTTTTTCTTAAAGGGCATTTGAATAATGAAAAGAAAGTTGTTCTTTGAGAGAATGCCAAGGGGATATGTTGGTGGGAGGCGATGAGTGTGTGAAGCAGTGTATTGAAAAAAAGAAGAAGAAGAAGAAGTAGAGGAAGAAGCAGGATTCTCCTCCTAGTTGATGTTTTTAAGGCTGTTCTTCTGCCGTCGGTGGTTGAGACACTAATTACGCCCTGCATGCCAACCTCGGGGGGCATCAGTCAGAGTTGACCAGCTAGTAGGATTACAGAGGATCCAGAGACAAACGCTTAGAAGCAGGCCGTGTGCATTTAAGAGGAGAGAAGCTTTTAAAGCAGCTGGCCACTAAAAGATTTAAGATCTAAATACGATGAAACAAATTAGGGACGAGCAGCGCATGACAGGTGGTATTATAGCTTTACTTTCAGCAGTAGTAACAGGATTCCAAGCAGGGGTGTACAGAAATATTGATATATCGAAGTCACAATATTATGGTTTGCAATACTGTATCGATTCTCAAAAAAACACTGTATTAATTTTTAATGAATGGTTTACATGCATAGATTACATAGATTACATGCAGTGTTGTACCCCGTCTTTAGATCACACTATCATACATATGTTATGCAGTCAAAACAGTGGGATCTAAAGACGGGGTACAACACTGTATTGATTTTATAGTAAATGGTTTGCATGCAGAGATTTGTGGCAGTGGTTCATTTTGTGGTGTGTTTAAACCCCTGATCGCTAGATGGCAGTGTTGTATCCTGTCTTCAGATCCCACTCTTTTGACAGCATAAAATATATATGATGGTGTGTTTTTACACTATGACAGTTTACTTTTATTTTAATGTATTTTATGTTATTTTATGTAAAAAAAAAAAGGCAATATATTATTCTTGCTCACAGTATCGCAATATATCGAATCATGACTCCTGTATTGTGATCGGTACTATAATCACCAGGTTCTTACCAATACACAGCTCTCATTCCAAGATGTACACACACACACACACACATACACACACAGTCACACTTAGACAGTCAGAACCTAGTACTACTCCCTGTCTGTCTGGGAAAAAAAAGAAATGCACACACACACACACACACACACATACAAACACTCACTTACACACCTATATGAACAGTCCTGCCATATACTATATGTGATAGCATTGAGTCAGCCATACTGGATACAAGTATTTGTATTCCCATGAGGAAAACACAGACAAAGCAGTGGCTTTGTAGTGAGAGATAGTTAGTGTGTGTGTGTGTGTGTGTGTGTGAGAGAGAGAGAAAGAGATAGTGTGTTTGAGCGTGTTCCACTCTATCTGCACCCTCCATTCCCTGTTAAAACTGGACGAGCTGCAGCGGGCCCTGGCCAGGCCGTCTAAATCTTTCAGCACTGAAGCCACCCCATCCCCTTACCCCTCCTGCCCCCCGCTGCTGCTGCTGCTGCCGCGTGCTGATGGTAAGTAGACGTGCCAGTTGTTTGTTTGCTAAATCCTGCTTGATATGCAGTTTTGCCAAAGGCTACAGCCCAATTCATGTAAACTAGGATTCCCCAGGAGGGGGCTTGCGAGTTATTTACACCTGCGTTTTTTGCAATTAACTCTTTAATCACTGTGTAACACACTGGGCGATTAGTCAGCACAGTCAAGCTTGTATGCGCTGCTTGGAATCATACTGTTGGATTTGCTTTAGTTTTTAATAGATGTGGGCAGGAATTCGAGATAGCTGGAAAACATGGCCTGTCCTGTGGAGGCAGCTTCTCTAAGCCTAGCTAGCCGACTACGTGTCCAAACGGCAGAACTGGTCTCTTGTTTCGTCCTTTTTTCTTACTCCTAACACCAGCTGCTTGAGTTTGCGCTCTCTCACACACAGGTTTATCGTCAATGCTTGTGTCGGTAGCTCTGCAGTTCATCAATAGCAGATGCTTTGGGCTGTCTGATACTCAGTGGAACTGTAGCGTGCTCTGTCTGAGTGGATACTGCCCAACCCTAGATATAATGCACTGTGCTTATGACCTGGGACCTGGGAACTAGCAAAGTAGAAAAAGTCAGTTTCACCTTAACTTAAACATTTGGACCATTAAATGGTAACAGAGCTTAGTTACAGTATTTACTGATGAAATAGTACCCGATTAAAGCAGTATATTAATAGTTACAGCTTATTTTAAGCAGTACGTTATTTTGAAAAAGGTCATTGATTAACATCATGAGGTAATATTAAGTAATCAGAGCAAATATCATAATGTCAACTTGTGGTAAAAAGCTGTCTCTCAGGGCTAATCTGGGCTTAATTATCACCAGCACTCATTTATAACCTCTGGGTGCTAAAGGCCAGAGCTGATTCAGAAGCAGTGCTAAAATGATCTTTCCAATAGGACTAGATCAGTCAATTCTGTAAGAAATTACATAATTCCAAATAATTCCAAAGATTTTATTTCGCTTTCATTGATTTGGTGTCATTTTGAGTTTTTGCTAAAAGGTTACCGGTTCCAAAATGGCTTCTGTTCACAGGCCATCAGGCTACTCAGGTCATTAGCATGTGGCCAAAGCTTAGCCCTAGAACTTATAACCCAAGTACCACTCTACTACTTTATCATACTGCGTTGATGTGGGGAGCTCAGCACCCAAGATTCCACTTACCTTCACACTAATGCGGAAGCAGGATGGGACAGTTACAGCAGCATTATGTGTATGTGAGAAGTTGGTGTATTTTGTGCTCCTGGGCTCCCCCTATGGTCAGGGAGTGCAGTTCACTTTTATGCTATTGCCATAAATACAAGTCTTGCTTTGAGCTGCGCCTCATGAACAGCTGTCCCTGTGCATGTTTAAGAAGCTAAGAGGTACAGAGGTCTCGAGCAGCTCCACCAAAGTTCCATAATGCAGTACGTTGTGTTCCAGCAGAGACGTCATTCTTCTTATTAGATGTCAGTGGAGCATCAACATGATTCTGCTATTTTAAGATAGTTGCTACTAAAGCATGATTAATAATAATAATAATAATAACAATAATAATACTCTATTATACATCCGGACGCAGCAGGCCATGGATGCAGACGTGTGTGTAAGTGTGCCACGACAGGGCAGTTGTTTGCTGAAGCGAGGGTGTGTATTTGCAGAAAGAGCCCCACAGGCTGAGGAGGAGGAGGGGGAGGAGCATGTGGGTGTGTGTATGAGGGTGTTGGCAGTTGGGTTGAGGAGATGAAGATGTTCTGACAGCTGTCTGTTTCCATAGCTCTCAGCTTATCAGTGTCCTCCGCCGAGCCGCACTGCCGCAGCGCGTGAGAGAAGAGGCGATAACATCAACATGTATACATGGCAGCCCGTCATGAGCATCTAGGACTAACAGCATTGATCTGTGTGTGTGTGTGTGTGTGTGTGTGTGTGTTTGGGTGTGTGGTCACGGGTGGAGCACCGTAGATATGTTTGCTTATACTGCATATCGTCACTGTTACACAAAAACCTTGTATCTCTATATTTTTCCAATGTTACACTTTTTTGTCATAACCTGAATCTGCCTTAAGGTCGTACAGTACAGTCACTGGATGCATTTCATGTTGAGATGACCAATAGAAATGCTCCAAAATGACTTGAAATAGCATCTTTTTTACTTTGATTTTCATTGAAAGTTAAGAAGTCTATTCTTCTCCTTTAAAGATGCCATTAGGAGAAACAAGGTTTTGGCATGACAGTGATTACACGTTATACTCACACAAACGTACAGAAATGAGGTCGCCTGCAAAATGTTGGCACCCCTGTTTAAATTTGATGTTTTAAATTTCTAGATAAAAAACTACTATTAACCATATTGGGGCGGGAGAAATAAATATGTGGCATGTACAAATTTTATGCCACATTTAATATGGTTTGTTTTGTTGCTCTATTCTGTAAAATAAGAAAACAGATGGAAATATGGCTCGAAAATCTGAATTTTAACTTGGAAAATTGAACAACACAAGAGTTTACCTAATCAGTCCTTAATTAGACAAATCCATGCAGTGTCTGGAGTCCACAGAGAAAATTAACACCAAACCTAATGTTTCTTCTAATTTTCATATCAATAACTTGATACCCAACCTCATCCCCAACTCCCCAACTCATCCCAAAGGTTTTGGATGGAGCACCAACCATCATTCCAGAGAACAAAGTTCTTCCACTGCTCCACAGCTCAATGTTGGGGGACTGTATACCCCTCTAGCCCACACCTGGCATAAGGCAGCATGGTGCCAATAGGTTCATCAGGTTTATTTAGTACTTCTTTACAGGGACTAAACAAGCTATGTGTGTGTGTCTGCATTTGCACATCTGAATGCATTCATTAGAATGGGTGTCCACAAACATTTGGACATGCTATGCACTTTAAAAGGTGGGGCCAAACTTTTGCCCACAACTGTATGAAATATCATGAAAAGTGACAAACACTAAGTTATGCTTCCTAAACTACCACACCTTTCTGCGTTTTTGACAGCGTGGAGAATTTACAGAACTGGAGCTGTAGTCATTAAACGAGAAGCACTTGCTCTTTGCCGTGTTTCAGCAATGTCACGACACTGACACAGGCACACACAAACACGGATACACAAACATATTTGTCCTTACCATCGTGGAAGGCCTTGCGCCGCGGTGCTTTATAAACCCTTCTGAATGAGTAAGAACGGGACGGCCGTATTTCTTGCCCGTTGTAGCCATAAGTAAACGTACTGTTAGCCGTTAGCCGCTCGCTGTTAGCGTGCAGACACATTTTTCACACTCACAGATGCGTAAGGGTCGACCTTGCTCAGTGAAAATGAGAATGGCCTGCCTTGCAGCTGTGTGTACGTGTGAGTGTATGAGTGTGTGTGTGTGTGTGTGGCATCCGCAGGGCCTTCAGATGCCTACTGGAATCACAAATCCACCTGCTCTTCCTCAGCCTGCCCCGCAAAGTCAGAATAATTCAAACTTCCTTGCGTGTGTGTGTGTGTGAGTGTGTATAAGGTGTGTATAAGTGCACTTTTTTATATGCATGTGTGTTTGTGGGTGTGTGCGCGCTGGAACCGTTTGTTTTTCACACCTGAATGCAATGCTTTTTATCACGTTTTCTTTGCAGTGTGTTTTCCAGGCTCGGAAGAAAGGAGCTATTGTTTGCTCTGTGAGGAAATGACATCCACACAAAACATGTCTTACGGTGAAGGCAATGACAACACACTTTCTGCTGTTAATTGCCTAAAGCTAACAGGGTCATTTAGTGTTACATGGCCGTGAAATGTGTATAGAACAAAAGAACTTCTATCTGAAGTGTGAAAATGCTTTCTATTCATCGAAGGTAGAACATCTCATCCACTGGAGCGCTGCACCTCCAACTGCTGAGCTTGTAGCTACATTTCAGGACATAAAACTAAACGAAACAGTGGTTTTAGAGTTCTCACATAACAGAACAGTTAAACACGTTGTTTATGTAATCTTTATATAATGCTCGACCAGTCATTACGGCTATTCATGCCCTTCTAGATTTGCTTCAGGATCATGGGACAGGACATTAGGCCTGTCAGGATAATTACATTATCGCCTCATCGTGCAAAATACAGACATGACCTCGATATTGCCCATTTTACAATAACTCAAACTCATATTTTAATAAAAATGTAAATCAATAACTAAACAAGTAAACAAATAAATAAATAAGTAAACAACTGCTGCCAAAAGCAGGCTGTGAAGACGGGCAAAACACGTTGGACTCCCTAAATGTTGCGCTTTCTTTTCCACACGTATCTTGTCAAGCCTCCCCCAGCCTGGGGCTTTTTGGCTTTTTCTAGGTGTTTGGCGAAAAGCTGGCTTTGCACTTTTGCTGTGAAGAGCAACAAGAAAAAAACCCAGTGTGTTTAGAAACTGGAGACCATTGTTATGCTGTTATGCTTTCTTTAAATATATAGCTGTCTGTGGTCCTCACGAATGGAGGTCTGGTACCTGTGGGTGGTCTGAAAGTTTTAAGGTTGAAGGAATTTTAACGTCAGAAACTTTTATTCCAAGTAGAGTAGAGAGCGATAACACGTTATTCTGTATACACACAAACGTACAGAAATGAGGTCGCCTGCAAAATGTTGGCACCCCTATTAACCATATTGGGGCGGGAAAAATAGATATGTGGCATGTAAAAACGTTATGCCACATTTAATATGGTTTGTTTTGTTGCTCTATTCTGTAAAATAAGAAAATAGATGGAAATATGGCTCGAAAATCTGAATTTTAACTTGGAAAATCAGCAAAACATCATTTGAACAACACCAGACACCCAGTTTACCTAATCAGTCCTTCATTAGAGTAATTTAGGTGAGCTGCTGGAGGAACTGAACAAATCCATGCAGTGTCTGGTCTGGAGTCCACAGAGAAGATTAACACCAAACCTAATGTTTCTTCTAATTTTCATATCAATAACTTGATACCTCATCCCCAACTCCCCAACTCATCCCAAAAGTACTGGATGCAGCACCAACCAGACGAATGGAGGTCTGGTACCTGTGGGTGGTCTGAAACTTTTAAGGTTGAAGGAATTTTGGATTATTTTGGAGTAATTCTGGAATATTGATAATGGTTTATATGGATTGGAACAGCAGTGGTATGCATTGTGTGCTACTGAACAGCAAGACCCATCCTGTTGTGTGTCGACTTTGTGACTTTTTTCCAAGGCAGCACAGGTTAGAGGGGAAAAGGAATTATTAATGTTTCTTATTTTTAGCCTCTTTTAGTCTATTTCAGGTTACGGCTGGAGATGGGCCGCAAATGTCTGTGGAATTGAGTCATGTGACAGTGTGATCTGGGTTAGGTTAGTGGTTGTACTCCGTGCTTGATGGCACATCAGTCTCTCCCTCTTGGGCCCTCCTCCGTCTGGGGCGGGGTGGGGGTGGGGTTGTTGAGTCTAGCTGCAGGACTGGAGAAATGAGGGCTGAAGGAGGGCCCGGCGACGGCCCGGCGATGGCCCAGCAAAGACCCACTTCCTCCTGCTGCCAATCCATCTTCCTTCCCCCCCGGCAAGTCCGCGAGTGCAGGTGCACTCCAGCCGGCTCTGAGAGCCGGCAGCCTGAGAGAGGGAAGGAGAGGTGGAGAGACAAATTACAGCCAGGGCTTTTGCTTTTTACAACCCCCCCCATGGCTTTTGGAAGATGCAGCTGGTACGAAATACCAAAATAGACAAACTGATAGACAGACATGGCGACCCTGGAAGGCTTTGGAGAATGTGTCATTGTGGTTGGCGATGAAGGACACACTTAAGACATACGAAAGCTAATAAGCTCTGACATGTACCCTTCTTCTATCATGACTAAGAGTGGTGGAGTGAGGAGATGTTGGAAAGTTAGGCATAAAATGAAAGAGTAGCCAAAATGAATCAGTTCTTGACTTGGACGTATAGACATGGTTCTTTATTGGTGTCGAAATTTTACTTTCTATGAATGTTCTTTGCACATTAGGCTCTTGGATCCAAGGGGCTTAACGATCGACTACACTACCGCTATGGGCGGGGCTCGCAAGTTCAAATCCTGAGCCATGCCACTTTGCCATCAGCAGCAAGAGTCAGTGAGAGTACAATTGGCTGTGCTTTCTCCGGGTGCGTAGAAGGCACACTATTCCCTCATCACTTTTAAAGTGATATTGGCTGGCACAGACGTCTATTAGCTGGCATGATGGAGCTGGGGACTGGCGCTTTCCTCTGAGTGCGTTGCATCAGCTGCAGTTAGAAAAGTGGTGACGTGTTAAGTCTCTGTTTTCTTTTTGGTCGGGAGCATTGCTAGTGCTAGGGGAAGCTACGAATGAGTGGGTTAATTGGCTGCACCAGTTTGGGAGAACAAGGGAAAAATTCAACAAACAAATGTATATAAAAATGTTCTTCAATGGTTCTTTAGTAAAGGTACTGGTGCTGTATACAATCATGACATAACACATTTGGATGCCAGTCCAAACATACTAAACCACTCCGTATGACTTTGTTTACATCTCAAAGGTTGAATTATACACACATTTAGGAAAATCAGAGTTTCCCTTTGAAGACTTTTGTTAAAAAAAAACAACAGGAGAATACAAAAGCCAAAAAAACAGCAAGGTAAACAACTCTGTCCTTGATCAGTTAAACACAAGTACACAAAAAACCTATCATAAGAGGAAGAAAGACACATGAGCTTACAGTAAAGACAGCTCCCAATGTCACTTCAGTCACATTGAATCAACATCAAACACATCAGTTTAAAATAATAAGAAAAATACTCTAGAATCTCTAGAATATTATTTTTTAAGCTTTGAAGCAACATTAGGTAGCAGCTTCAGAATCATGTTGAGTTTACCTTTGACTGTTGTAGGTAGAATGGCGTCTCTATCATTGTCACTCTGGGCCCAGAATGCTCCTGTAAAAACTACTCCTGTCTCAGTCCACATGCTTCACATTCTCTACCTTCAGATGCCAGTTCTCTATCTTTCAGCTTGCCAGCAAATGCATGTGTGTACCTGTCCACAAGGGGGAGCTCATAGCCTGGTTTGTATTGACAGCAGTGGAGTAAATGTGAATTCCTGATTCTTGGGCTCCTGTAGGGGGAGCCCAAAAGGCAACATATCAATTCTCACATAATGCTGCTTTAAATTTTAAATTGTCCTCAATGTTGAAATTAAGAAAAAGGAAAAGATGTAAGAACAAGAGAAAGATTTGTAAACAAACAACATAATTATGGGGAGAGAGACGAGCGAGAGAGAAAGAGGAAGAAAAAGAGCGAGAGAGAGAGAGGACACAGGGTCATGTTGGCAGCTCGAAGCCATACTTTCATGGGGTTAGAACTGCCTGTGTTAAAGCATTCTCCGCCCCCCTACCAACCGCCCAGCAGAGGAACCCTCCTAACACCGACTCCGGGCCGCCCACTGCCTCATTTGTAAGGCAGATGCGCTGTATACTCGAGGCACAGAGCAGCAGCCTGTTTGTCAGCAGATTTCAGGGCCACTGTGTTGTTTGCTGAGGAAGGTGTCGGCACGCTTGATTGACGGCAGCCGTGACAGGACAGCCCATGACCTGTCTGCCTGCAGAGAGTGTGCGCTACGCCACTTCAGATGCTCATGCGAGGGGGTTCGGGAGCTGTACACTGAAATTACCTGAGTGTTAGCCAAGTGCAAGGGTCATCGCAACGCTGGCCATCAGAAATTTGGAGACAACTTGCTTTCTTTTGAAATAGGAATTCTCCTGCAGTCGCTTTTTTTTAGAGTTAAGTTGGACTCAAATTCGAATGGAAATCTCTCGGGCTAGTAGCGTCAGCCAAATGTCATAAATGTAAATGAACCTATCTATGCTCCGCCCACAGATCCATGATTTCATAGCAACTGTTGCCAAGTTGGTCAAGCTGTAGATGTAGACAGATACGGTACATGTGCTTTATTTGTCCCAGAGGGAAAACTGGGAAAAGGACTTGGGCAAAAATCCCATGCAAAAGGCAAAATGCCTAAATTTAGAAGGTGTTATTCATTTCAAATGATGTGTGAAATTTGTTATGTAATCAAGCTAATGGTGGCAAATTTGTTGGCATCTCCAAGCTGGTTGGTGTGAATGAACTACAATAACGTAATTATATAAATAACTTTGGAAGCCTAACCCTTTAATCTATTAAATAATCTATAAAACATTATAGAACATCTATAGAAGGATTGGGATTTTTGAGAACTTTGCAACAGTAGCTGGGAAAGAATGGTGGGCATATTGGTCTTCCTTGGTATGGAGAGCAGGTTTTGCATAAATGATTTGACCACCTTTTCTTCCAAACATTTGTTAAAAGCGCATATTTAAACTGTTTAAGGACAAACGTTCTTCAGTTAGATTAAAGGGTTAATTAGCGTTAACTTTTGACAGGCAGTGTACAGTCTGTGCGCGTTACAGGCCCCTGGTCGCTGTCCAGTGCTGAAGTACTTGTTCATGTATTACCTTCCATATAGGGTGACTTTAAGAGACAGCTGTAACAATAACAATAACAGTGAAGTAAAGAATCAGGTTCTAATAAGCCACAAATAATTAAGTCTTAGTGCCATGAAGGCTGAAATATGTAAATAGGCTGTGTTCTGATTGCACTTTATTGTGATTTTTTTAAACAAATAATAAACAGATCACTGATGAACACTGATGACTGAACAATTGTAAAAGGGTGGAGCTAAACTGGTAGGATGCATCCAGATCAAAGAGTGCCTAGTTTTGATCACTGAAAGTGGTTTCTATGGAAACGCAAAACAGAAGGCCTATGAAAAAAGAGTGATTGTGCATATCAGCAATACACTTTATATTATGATCATTTTCCATTTTTTAAAATTCTGTATTGAAATAATTACACCTTTACTATGTAATTAAGTATATATAGATATGTGAGTAGATATTGGCATGTATCTAATTACATATATATATATAATTACATATCCATCTGTACTTAATTACATTCTGTAACTATATACTTATATACTATAATATCTGTAAAATACTATATGTCTGTAATTATGTATATAGTATATATCCTTACACTAATTACATATCGATGTGTAATAAGTGTTTTCCTTTCTGCCCTTATTTTGTGTGGAACCAAGTAGCTTGTGTGAAGACATGTCACCCTCACATACGTTCACACGCAAAATGAGTTTGGAGCCTGCTTTTCAAACTGGATTGCAAATTAAAGTGTCATAAAGACGAGCGGCGAGGCTTTATTGTTTATTTCTGTTCTTTTTTTTTTTTCACCGTCAGAAAAACATTGCTGACCGTGACTTCTGGCTATGAACTCCACAGAGCAGTACACCCCAGTGACCAATCCATTATAGAACACCACAATGGCCACCAAAGGCCTCCTGGGGGTAATCATTAAGTTGTCAGCATGGGCACTACAGGCTCCAGAGCCGGACTGGAATATTGTGGTGTTATTTTGAGGAACGGTTTGTGAAGAAATAAAATAATTATGTGGCTGGGATACCTCGCACGGCCGGCGGTGATCCATGTTCTTCATATAACAGGAGTGTGTTGTCCACTGCAGATTGTCAATATTGTAATATGAAGTAGCAGAGCAGCCCCGTAGCTATAATACACCCCTTTGGAGTAATATTTCTGTTTCGCCTCGCCTCTGAGTGGTCGATACAAAGCGGCGGTGAGGTCGGATAAGTTCCAGCCCGTGTGTGTGAGTATGTATGGGTGTGTGTATGTGTGTGTATTGGTGAATATGCCCCATTGGCTCCCCCAGGCGTGTATGTGTGCCCTGCTGGTTCCCACAGCCTGTGTGTGTGTGTGTGTGTGTAGAAGCAGGACTGAATTGAGTCGTCGCTCGTCATCACACTTCGCCGCTGGGGCTCACTGACCAGTCACCATGGCAACATGGGCAAACCACATACCAGGCCACTGCACAATCCATTAGGTGAGAGAAAGAGTGAGAGGGTTGTGTGTGTGTGTGTGTGGAGGGGGAAGGGGGCAATGAGGGAAGACAAGACAACACACATTTATTTACCGGGTTTATTTTACCTGTTTTTCCTTATTTATTATTTATGATGGTATTGATCTGTGTCGCAGGCAGGCGCTGGGCACACCACCGCTGGGGCGGCCTCTCCTTTGTTTCCTCCTGAATAAAGAAGATTCACTCACTGCTCCGCCAGGCAGCATGGGCCTGCCACAATGCACACACACACACACACACACACACACACACACACACACACAAATGACTCCCTCTTCTATGTATCTTTATGAAGCTTCTTTTCCTTTTGGCTCTAACTGATGGCAAGTTCCAGACTCTGGACTCTGGATTTAAAAACATGGGACATGGAACTGGAGAAACAAGAAGCATTACCCTGATTATGATTAAATACCCAGATTCGTACGTTTCTATTGCATGTTATTTTAATTTGTAAATGGGGCTGCCCTGTATTGTGCCTGTTTCAAAAAGCAGCCCAGGATGAAACCCTCTTCATAACTTCAGTGGGACGTCACAAAAGAATGGGTTGTCTTTGCAGCTGGACTGTATGGCTTGAACCCTATGTCTGTGACCAAAATGGATCCCTACTCCCCTCTTTAGTAATATTGTATTTCCTTAGTTGGGAGAGACTATTAAGCCCTAAAACGTAAAACGTAATTTCGCTCGCAGCCTATATTTTGAATATGTAAAAAGTGTTAAGGGGTGGGGCTAACCTGTTGAAAACTAAATACTAAACTGTTGTAGTTAATGATTTTTTTTTTACAACGTAGAAGCCAGGTATGGACTGTATGGACTAAGGAGTGACACCATATTTGGAACAAATTGTAATGTGAAAATGGGCTTGGCTAAACTGATGTAGACTGAATGGTTGGATATAAGTCATCAAAAACAAAAGCATTTGAGTGGGTCCTTTGTGTGGATTAGATATTAAATATGGACTATATTGTTTTTTTTAGCACAAATTTTGCAAATAATAATAATAATAATAATAATAATAATAATATTGTGTTATATAACTAAATGTGTTATATAAATATATATATAAATAAATATATAAATAAATATCAAATATATAAATAAATATAAAATCTAATATATCTTTTACTTTTTGAAATGTGAATCTGGCAGTTGTTCTTTACATTGTGACAGAATTTCATGATGAATGGACCAATAGAAATGAAATTATAGAAATTATTATTATTATCATTTTTTTTACAGTTTTCCCATAGACAGTGTTTTTTTAACATATCAAGATTTTTTTTTTATTGCTAACGATTTCACACACTAGTGTAGAATAAAAAGTATTCTAAATAAATAGGTTCATTTACATCTTGTTAGTACACGTAACAAGATACGAAGAATAGTTAGGACTGCTGTCTCATACTTATATCTTATAGCGTCTTGTTTAACAGACTGTGTGCAAATGAGACCAAACGTAAGTGGTTGCATGTAGAGAGTGTAACTAGCATCAAGCCCTGTGTCTTATTTCCACTGTAATAAGCTCATAAACTCCACGAATCCCTGGCTTCATCTCACACCCGAACACACTTGGTCTGCGTCTATGTGCCGTTGCTTCTGCTAATGCCGGATTTATTACATGTTAGTTTCCGCACAGTAGAAACTCAGAGGGTAAGGCATTACTTCCTCCGTAGGTTTTATTTTAGGTTCTCCAAAGAGGAGCATAATAGGCTGTAATTTCACAGCTCTGCCAGCTCCTGTGGAAGGCCGTGCTCCGTGCAGTTTTATCACGGCGTTTGGAGGAGGGCCTGCCAGGCCTGTGGTTTAGACCGGCCACTCTTGGCACTTTCCACAACTCTGTTTTGGAAAAATGGCAGCAGATGAGCGGAAATTCAGCAGGACATCATGCCAGCGCCCGATGGTTCCGTGTATGAGAATAACACAACAACAACAGAACAGTCTTTGGATCAAAAGACTGAACGGCTTGCCACTAAACTTATCTGGAGATTATTAAGCTGCTGATTAGGGGGTAAGTCTAAGCCGCCTGTAGTGCTTAGAAATTTCAAATATTTCCCACTTACTGTGCTAATTATTAAAGCTTTATGATTTTTTTATTATGTTAAATCCAGTCCAGTCTTTAGAGTTTTTCATTGGATCAGACAAGATAATTTTGTACTTTTTGCCTTTAGATGGAGTTTTATTCCATACTGGCTTTTGCATGTGTGGCTTTCTGCTGGAAACCTTTTTGTATAATCTGAAGGCCTTAACCCCTAAACAGCCGATGGTCCACCGGCAGGCCGAAAATGTTATCACAAACTTCTGTTACCAGAGAATAGCCCCACCAGTTTGTACAGAAGTCCCTGTAGCTACTGAGTAATACACCTTAGTGTGTGATAAGCAGGAAAGGGTAAACAAGTACAATAAATGGATAAAAGTATTGGGACAACCTCTGATTTATCATTTCCTCTCACATTAAGGCTAATAAAAATTCTGTAACTGTATGTACTGTACAGGAAATGCTTTTTCATTGCTGTGAGGATTTGATTGTATTCCACAACCAGAGCCTTAGTAAGGTCAGTTTATTTTATTTTTATTATTGTATGCACAAATTCCACACAGTAATACAAACACTAATAACAGCCGTCTCTGTCATTAGTACTACAAGATAAATTGTACTTTCAGGCCCCTGTGGTCCGATGGATGAGTTTAATTAAGTTCAGGTATCGAATTAAAGATCATGGCACAGATTTAAATGGCTTAGTCCAAGCTAAAAATAGGCCACTGCTTGATGAGCCTCTGTGGAGTGTTTGCCAGAAGAGAGAATGGATAAGGGCTCGGCTGCGGGCTGAGTAGTTCAAATGGGCCGAACCTACAGTGAGCCAGACACACTGTGCATTCCAGCGCTGGAGGGTAAATCATGAGCTTGGTTAGCCCATGATGCCTTGCAGAGATGCTGACGATGGACTGTAAGAGCATAGACTGCAGTGTGAATCAGTACAGATGGACACAGGCTACGTTTGCGTTAATACGGGGTAAAATGTAACGTGGAAACCCAAAGCGAAATCAGTGTCATCTTGACAGTGTAAATTGGCTTAAACTATCTTTGGTACCATAAAAGTATGCACTGGATGCAATGTTTGTGCTTGCATGTGTAGTAGAGATGTGAAGGTTGCTTCTCTAATATTAATTTCTTCAAATTCTTGAAATACTTGTTCAAATTACTAAGCAAACACCAAACCGTGTGACCCACACTCCCCTACATCATTTCCACATGGATTCAATGCATTACATAAACACAGTGATGTTTTGTGTTCAATGTTGAGTAAACAACTCAGTTTACCTTGGTTCTTCATCCATGAACTGTGTAGAAGGTCAAAGCACTACATGCTATAATGGAGATGGAGAAGGTGTGGAAAGTCGGAGCGAGTGAGTGAAATCGCACGAGGCATAATATTGGTGTGTCCCCTGGTGTGTCCAAACTGGAAGCTGTTTCATAGATAAAACATTGGTATGTTGAAGTTCTTGCTAGGTTGTGGGCTCCACAGACTGATTTTTCAAAAGAGGCTTGACCTACTGACCCAGGTGCTCAAATGTGCAAACACAGCTTATATAATCTCCATAGAAAAGCATTGTCAATGGAATGGACCAAGGTCACCATGTCAAGTGCCATGCATCAGCTAGAGGAGTCTAAACCACCCCCAGTGTTGGAACAGCATTCTCTGCGGCAATGGAGCTCCATCCAGTATATATGTGTTGGGTTAGAGTCCTCACAGCAATGTTTCAGTATCCAGTGTATAGCCCTCCCAGAAGAGCAGAGACTGTTACTGCAGCAAAAGAGGGCCAAACTCTGTTAATGTCCTTGATGTCAGAACAAGCGTTGGACGAGGAGGTGTCTCCAGACCTTAGTACATGCAGTATGTATTTAATTTGTGTGGAAATGACGTACACACTTCGACTGGAGTAACCTCACTCTTTTCAGTGCTGTATTAGTCATAAGTCAACTGGCTGGCTATCGGAGTGAATGGTGTTGTAAGGGAGTGGAGCTGATCTCAGGCAGTGTTGGAGAAATCAGCCTGAAGATCTCCTTTTAAATCTCTCGCTTTAGCTTTAGCTGCAGCTGCCCACACACTTCCTCACGTCAAGGCTGGATATTTAACAAGGGAGGCCTTTTTCTTTCTTTTTTTGAGAGAATTAGTAAGAAAGGTGAATAAGGCCTAAGATGATGTTTGCGTTTGTGCGTGTGTGTGTGTGTGTGTGTGTGTGGAGGTGGTGAGAGTCATAAAAACACTTTGGACATTTTAGGAGATGTATTAGGCTAAATAAAGTTGTGAGTCAGCACTACACTTAACATAAATATGTTATATATATAATGTGTGCAAAACATACATATCAGTGCTATATCATTAATACAACCTTTATAAGCATTTTTATTCAACTTTTTTTTTTTGTAGAATATAATGTTTTTTTTTATCCATTTCAGTTACTAATGGTAATTGGATATGATTGGATATCTGCTAATCATCGTCTTAAAATATTTGTGTGAAATTTATATGACAATATGGCATTTTCTGCAATTTTAAGCAAATTCTATTTATTTGCTCTATTAAAAACACTAGTAATAAAACATAACATTAAATATGCCATAGTGTTATAACATGCCACATTTTTGCCATTTTCCAACAAATATGTTGAATTCATCAAATAACCCACAGTTATTTGAGTATTAAAATGGGTAGAGTTGTGTTCTTGTTTGAGAATGTATATTTATTTTAACTAAAAATGAAATACTGTATTTTGTGAAAGGCTTCCACTCCTGAGAAAATAATATCTAAAAAAGCTGAACAGCTGTTTCTTTGCTTAGAAAAATGTAATATTAGAATAAATACAAATAACAATAAAAATAAAATAAGTTCTGCATGTTCTTGCTGTTTCTTATTCTGTATTTATGCATTTATTAACATTTTTCTTACGGATTGGTTGCTCGAGTAGGCCACTGTCCGTGGTGCTGAAAACCATATGGGCTTTGAGTGATGCCCAGTGCTGGAGTTCTGAAATGGCAAACATCAGCAACAAGGTCATTTTCTGCAAATCCGTACAAATGCTGTTTTGTTCCATCAGTTCATGCACATTATAACCACTGCTTTAACCCCTGACCCATTGCAAATGTTATCTTTTCATCACTTTTAACAGTTTTGCCAGGCATACTGTAAGACCAGACGGAATTGTATTTTGGGCTTAAAGGATATAAACCCCTCAGGAACCATAAATAAATATATATATATGAATAAACCCTGGATGGAAATCTAGCTCTGGGGCTCAGCCTGCCTACCTGCCACTATGCCAGTCAATCACTTGTTTTGCCAACTTAATCTCAGTCTAAATGTTTTGTTGTTCTTCTACCAAATGGAGTTGTCAAACGAAACAAGTAATTGCTTTTTTCTGATCTGAAATATCGCCGCCTGACTAGAACTATAAACAAAAGGCTCAGTCCTCAACTCCTGATGCCGTTCACTGTGGAAGTGTCATTTTTAAAGCAGAATGCCGAGTTAGCAGCGGGTTTAATTCCTGATCAGATCGTTGCTTTTTGTCTGCGTACCTGAGCGTCCGTCCTGTAGGCCATTAAACAGCTGATTCGCTCATATGCAGTTCATTTATACACATGACAAAAATACTTCAAAGACTGATTTGCATGAGTGCACTCAGCACTCAGCCCTTCGACTTCTCGCTTCTATCAGCCTCCCCACTTCCCTTCCCCTCCTTCCCCTTACATATTTATTCCCTCTCGCTGCTGTCCCCATCAAAGCCTGTTCTCTCCTCACTCACTCAGCTGCTCTGGCTCTTGGCTTCTCGTGGGACTGGATTCGTTCAGACGCTGCAGGCTTTCCTGCAGCCATTTTACAATCTACAGAAAGTCTCTACACGACCAGACAGCCGGCCCTTATATCTGCGCCTGTTAACTGCGGAAGATCCAGCCTGGTGAAGATTGAGGCCTTGTTTTCCAGACGTAGGAATCTGTAGTAACAGGGGTGACATTTTCTATTAACGACAGTATCCTGAAGTGCAGACTTAAAGGATCTGCTGCAAATGCCTTGGTGCCAGATGCCACAGGACACCATCAGAGGTCTTGTGGAGTCTATGTCTTGATGGGTCAGGGCTGTTTTGGTAGAACAAGGGGGACCTACACAATATTAGGCAGGTGGTTCTACTGTTATGGCTGTTGGGTGAATATGTACTATGCTTTATAATTTATTGTAGTAACATAAAATGATACAAATGAGGCGTGTTACTCTTTAGAGCTCTTGCGTCCTTTTATCTACAGTGGTCAATATTTGCCCCTTCAACAGGGAAGCTTTGCCTTCCTCGCATTCCTGCTAACGCATCTCTCAATCAGCCCTACGAGTTTCTGAACGCAGATTTGAGTCAGTAATTTCTTTCAAAGATAGCTTAGCATGTGCTCGCTAGCCTTCGCTCTTCGCCTGTGTGCAGTTTTAACAGGGCCTCATTAAAAACTATCTGCATAAATAGAGCAGATAAAAAAGATAATGCATTCACTGGCTTATGATATGAAATAACCGCTTTGGTTTCCAATTAAGCTTATGCTTTATAATTAGCCGGGGAAAAAAAAGCTCCAGTGCCTCCCTTCCTTCAACTTCGTTCAAACCCCCCATCCACCCTCCTCCCCATCACCACCCTATTTTTTCAGTCCGCTGCGTAGAGAGAGAAATTAGATCACTAGCCTGTGCATTCACATGGAAAGCTCCCTGCTCCCGTGTGGGTTGCTTTAATATGATCAGACAATGATGTCAGATGCAGCGCTGGCCTTGTCCAGGCCTTCTCTGAATTCAGTTTGCCCTGATTAGAATGATGGTGACTGTGTGATGCCACTTAGACCTCCATCACATTGCTGAAGGCCATTCTCAGGAGCTTTGGTTTTCCTTCGGTGGACACCTTATACTTTTAGATGAGCTGGAAATGGGATGGGAATAACTTATTTAAAGGCCTTTTAACCCCTTAGACCCTGTATGTTCATAGACCCCACAATAAAACCCTGTGGGACTCCACGAGATACGCTAAAAATAAATGCCAAATCATTCTTAATTAAGATTAATAATAGAATAATAAACCACATTTTAGAAGGTCTTATGCAGAGAAACTTGAAGAAGAGCTTTGTTGTCTACTCAGAAAATATCCCTAGCTTACGCTACACTTTCACTACAATACAACCTTTAAAACTAACAGGGTCATTTAGTGAAGGCAGTGGTTAAACATAAAACCCAGCTTGACCCATTAAAGCTTTAGGTTGTCAATATGTAGTAGCATAGAAAGGTTCTATGACTGGATAGTAGTAAGTTTGGTGCTAGATACAGCAGAACCACTTCTAAAGGTTTAAAAACACAAACAAAAAAAAAAAAAAACAAAATATTTTTTACAGAGATCACCAACCACCTGGGATATTGAATTAAGCATCTAGCAACACCAAAGCAACCACCTAGGACACCATAGCAACCACCCAGGATACCCTAGCAACCACCCAGGATACCCTAGCAACCACAAAAAAAAACATTTAACTACATCAAAGCAGCCACTGAGCAACGCTATAGCACCCATCTAGCAAGCACCCTAGAAAGCACCTAGGACACTCTAGCAACCACCTAACAATATCCTAGCAACTACTGTACAACACCATAACAACAATTTGAAATGCAATAACAACCACCTAGCAACACTTTAGCAACCATCTAGGACACCATAGCAACCACCTGGGATACCATACTGGCCGCCTAGTAACCACCTAGCAACACCCTAGCTATCCCTAAACAACACCATGGCAACCACCTAACAAAACACCATAGCACTTATCCAGCAACCATTGAAAAACACCATAGGGCAACCACCTGGGGTGCCATAGCAACCACCTAGTAAAACGGTTTTACCCCAATAGCCACATAGCAACTTCTTGTAAGCTGGGAAACCTTTCAGCCTTTACTTCAGTAGAAACACTTCACTGTAATATGCTCCAAAACAATCCTAGGATTCTGACCTCATCCTGTGACCCTGTTTGGCAGCCAGGCTAATCAGATATGCTTTAATGCAGAAGCAAAGCATAAGCGCAAACTTTCCCTCATAATTATCCAGTTGTGCAGCAGTCGTTTCAGTCTCGAGGCCGGCTACAGTGTGTCAGTGGTGCTACCCAAGTGAAAGAGCGGTCATTACTCGCTTTGATCTACTATGCAATCATTGAGCTTGAGAGCGGAGCTGAGAGTGGTTTCTTTTTCTGAGCCTTCTTGCATTTAGCTGCAGAGAAGGACCATTAATATTGTCTTGCTTTGCCATACATCTAATAGACCGATAATACAGGCATGGCCCCCAGATGAAAAGAGAGCGCATTACTTTCTGTCAGAGATGAGATGTGCACAGCGGAGCCTTGATTTACCCTCGCTTTTTTTCTTTCTCTTTCTTTTTCTTTTTCTTTTTTTTTAAACAAGATACTGTGCTCTGTGTCACGAGCTGATACATCTAAGATAGCCTGACTCAACACGTTTATAAAAAAACTAGAAGAAGAAGAAGAAGCTACTCTGGTCTCGTCAGTCTCCTCCAGTGCTCCGTCTGCACGGCCTGGCCTGAATGTAGTCTTTTCAATCAGTGGGTTTTATATAGCGAAAGATTACAGCAGTCGTTTTCAAAAGCCACCAGAGGAATTTAAATGGAAAGGGATAGAACATAAACCTCTGTCTCAACCATTAAAAGCCTTTTCCTCTCTCACTCTCTCGCTTTCTGTTGCGCTCAGGTTTAGGGAAGTTTGCAGCATGTGTGGCCACGACTTTCTCTTTTTGCTTGGCTCGGTCAGACCAGAATGACTGACAGCCTAATCAGAATTAATGGGACAGTTGCACCGTTCAGATTCTTCTTCTTTCTCAGTCCTCCTCATGCTTTATTCATCTGTAATGTTGCAATGCAAAATTGATATTGTTTAATAATTGATAGACGCTGTATAGGTTAGATGAGTTCAGAGTTAATTGGCGGGTATTTAGTATGTAATCGCCGAATAATTTATGTAACAACTCAGCAGAAGAAGACAGCGAGATGAAAACAGGGGAAGCTGTTTTTCCGCTGACAGAAGCTTTCTCAGTTTACTTATTAATATTACCATTTTTCATCTGAGCTTAATCGTTTCCAACAGAACCCAGATAAATGCTATTTTTCAGAATCCTCAAATATCATCAAATGTTTGCTTTTAATCAGTGGAGCTAATCTACCAAACTGCTGGGGATTTCTTGCTTTGCACGAATCAGTGAAGCAAAAATTAGGACACCCCATGCAAACCTTTGTTTTTTTAATCATGTTTAAACATATGGACATTTCTAAACTTCCTGAGGGAAGATGCTGTATATTGACATTGACTGTGTACATGATGTAGACAAAAGTATTGGGACACCTACACATTACACCTACAGGAGCTTTAATGACAACAATCTAAATCCATTTGCATTAATATGAAGCTGGTCCCCCTTTGCAGCTCTAACAGCGGGTCTGGAGCTCTGCAGTTATTGAGTCAGCAGAGCGTTAGAGACTTTTCTGCACTACGCTTTGAGCTCAGCACTCGGCCCTGACCCCGCTCTGTAACTTTACGTGGTCTGACACTTCGTGGCTGAGCTGCTCTCTGTGGTCCCTCCTAAACACTTCTACTGTTCAGTAATACCACTCACAGCTGATGCTGGATTATCTAGGAGGGGCAAAAAATCACCAGTACTATAGCACCCATCTAGCAATCTAGCCTTGCCTAAGACATCATAGCAACCATCTGGGACATCAAAGCAACCACTAAACAACACTATAGCAAATACCACCTAGCAACACCAAAGCACCTATCTAGAAATCATTTAGCAACACCATAGCAACACCCCAGTAACTACTAAACAACACCATAGCTAACACTTGGAATACCATAGCAACTACCTAGCAACACCATCATACCTATCCAGGAACCATTTAGCAACACCGTAGCAGCCACTTAGAATCACTATAGCACCCATCTTGCAACCACTTAGCCAGACCCTAGCATTACTATCTGGGACACCATAGCCACCACCCGGTAACTGCCTAGCAATCACCTGGCAACACCCTTAAAACCACTATATAACTCCTTAGCAACCACCTATAAGCCACAGCCTTTAAGTAGGAATCACTCAGTGAGCTCTCTGATGACCCACTCATTCACTAATGTGTGGAAAGGCAGACTGCAAGGCTAGGTGCTTGATTTCATACACCTGTGACAGTGAGACTGAATGACACACCTAAACTCCGTGATTAAGAGGTGCGTCCTCTGAAGCCATGTTCATGAGGTCCTGGGCCAATCACATCTAAACACTTGTAAATATGTGGGCTACATCTTAAGGCTCTGAGGGCAAGGTTTGAGTCCTTTACCTGGCAGGGTCACATGAGATGGTACATGAAACATAATAGCCTCTGATTGATGGTGATTTCTACTTGTTCGGAGCTCTTTTTAAACCCCCTCCCAGACTCATCTACATCTACAACCTACCTTTTTATAAAGGCCTCAGAGAGATCTTTGGATCTGGTCAGGGTGATCTTAACCACTCACTTCATCAAACAAGAGCAAACCAGACTAAACATCTGAGGTTTAAATAAGACAAGCTCTTCCTGAATCCTCTCCAACCATGTTCTGCTCACCTGCAGCTGATTCTACTTTCAGGCATTTGAAGGAGTAATAAATGTGTGGGTGTTCAAACTCATCATACGTAAACTGCTTTCATTTCCTTCTATTCATTACATTTACTTCATAAAGATTTTCATTCAAATTTCCAGATGTTTAAATATGTTTAAAAAGACAGAGGTTTTCACTGGTGCGTACCGTTTCTTCACATGACTGTAGCTGTCGCGCTCTTAAAAAACCTATTACCTGGATGTGAATGCAGTATTTGAATTGAGATGCCTGTATTGTGTGCTTTCCCTCCCTTACATATGTTTAAGTGCTATTTGTGGTTATCTCTATTGCGTTTTCAATCAGCTAACAATAATTGAACCTTGTTGCTCTGTTCTCGTTGGCGCGCTCGCTAAGCCCCCGTGTTGTTTATAGCAGTTGTTCAGCATCTGTAGTTTTTTTTTTTTTGTTCTTCTTTGTTTTTTAGGCTTATCTACCAATTAGAATGTTGGAAAAACAGGAAGGCGATAAAAGGAAGAAACAACTCCGGGATTCGGATCTAGAAAAAAAAAATCTAATTTATTTGCAGAATTGACCTGAAATTACTTTGACTTTAAACAGCAGCGTTGCTCGGTTGTCGAACAAAAGATCCCCGACAGCTCATTTGAAAAATAACAGAGCCTGAATTGACATGGTTAAGCTATGTTTCCATTGCGGCTCTGAGTCAGACACAAAAGGCCGTGTACTTATTGCTTGGAAGCCTCACATCAAATATCAGTGCGATAAAGAGTGAGGGTAACTTGCTGCTATGAATGAGAGGCATGCTGTATAAGCAGAGGCCCAGTCAAAACACTTTTTGAATTTGAATGCACCGCAGAAGACAAAGAGAAGTCTTCTTCCAACACACTTCACTTCACTCACCATACACACGAGATAACCGCCATACACAAAGTCTGAGGAAATGCAAAGCATACAACAGCTTAACACAACACCAGTGATATATATACCAGTCGGCCATAACATAGCACCACCTATTTCCTTATACTGTGTAGGTCCCCCTTGTACCACTACAATAGATCTGACCACTCGATGCATGGCCTCCACAAGAGGAGAGGAGTTAGCCACATACAGTGCCAACCTCACCCAGCATCACTACCGCTATTAGCATCGCTTCCGTTTTGCCAGCCCCAGTTGCCAGCCTCGCCCAGTGTTACTAACACAGCATTAGTCGCAAGCCATGTTCATGAGGTCCTGGGCCCATCACATCTAAACATTTGTAAATATGTGGGCTACATCTTAAGGCTCTGAGGGCAAGGCTTGAGTCCTTTACCTGGCAGGGTCACATGAGATGGTACATGAAACATAATAGGGGTCATTTTATGCCTCAGCAAACGTAGACTTGCCAGTTTTCTCTTGTTTTACATTATTTGGAAATATCAGCTGTTTTTTGTGTATGAAAATGACAAAATCTAACGTTCATTAATAACAATAGCATTTTTGCCATGCATGTTTTTGTTTACTCAAAACTTCAGTAAACAAAAATAAATGGTTTTGCTCAGTAAAGAAAATTATAACCATTATAAGATGTAACCATGTTTCCTTATCTGGAAAATGTAGCTAACTATGATCTTTCGTAAAGTTTTTAGTATTTTCTAGACATTTGTCTTGAAAATATAAGAAAACACACACACACATGCACACACACACCGTCCCATCTCCCGTAGCCTCAGCCCATGCGACGCAACACAAGGTTTTATTTCCCTGGTGGAAATATTGGACTGTCACAGGCAGATCAATTGCCAGTGTCCAGGGCACTTCATGGTTCCTCTAATTATAATCCGCTGCAGCTGGCGCAGGCCCTCTTGTAGCTGTGGGGCAGCCATTGTAATAGAGGCATCACTCCACGATGGATAGACTGGAGCGCTGGGCCAAAGCCTCCCAGTCAGTCGCTGAGGCTTCTTGGCGCCCCGTGTGAGGAGGCTTATTGGAGCAGCAGGAGCAGGCAGCCAGGCAGGCCTTATCTTCCCTGCGCACGAATCTGTGCGCTCACTGGGGGACTGCATTACTGATCACAGGCCCGGCTTTGTCGGCCCACTCCCAGCCATGGGCCCTCGGCACGCTGCCACCGCACAGGAACCTCCTGCTCTTTGCGCTCAGTTCCAGCGAGTTGGAGAGGTTAGCTCACGCTTTGGTGGAAGTGCTGATGCACACATTTTCCGCTGTTGGTCGGATGTAAGGACGGATGAATTGTCATTCATTTGGGGATGACATTCTTGTCATTCTTTAGGGTACACATCGACATTGCCTTATCAAAGTTTCTGTATTTTTATTCCATTGCATATTCTGCCTTTTTTATTGTATAAATATGATATTTGAGTAGCAAAAAATGACTATTTTTGTATTTGAATGATTTATCAATTATTGAAACAAATAATCGGTTATTCAGATAAAGAACTGCTCAGTTACTAAGAACTGTTATGTAGCCTGAAGATGAATACCTTGATCACAATTTCACTGTTTTAATGAACTTTCCTGCTAATAAGAAATATGCAGCAATAAACTATAACAAAACGAAACCCATAATCAATCAGTTTCCCCTCATTTTTCAGATCAGCATAAGGAAAAAAGGGGGAAACAAACTTGAGACATTTAAGCTTTGTAATTTAAGCATTGTAATTTAAGCTTTCACTTTCACTGCATTTTTTCTTTTTTTACTATGACATGGTCTAGCCGAAGCCACATCAACTTTCCTTCGCTCGTGGATGTAACCAGCAAGCTGATTGGCTCTTTTTGTTTAGGGCCGGGACCTTTCCATAGCACTCACATGACCAAAACATAGGGCCCAAATGGCTACGCATAGTCTCTACGTCAGCGAGGGGTTGGCATATTGACACCAACCAATAGCATGAGCGCTCATAGTGCTCGAAACACCTTAAGACGTCCAAACTTGCCCTGTTAACACGTTCAAACGCCTTAAGACCTAAAATATGTATGTGTTAACACAGTGCTAGAGGTTATGGGCCAAAAGGCGTTCCAAACACCTTGGCTTTTCATCCGAGGTTCGCGCAACCGTTCGTAGTTAGCACAAGAAACACGAGATAACGTCAACAACTATCCATTGCTGACTAATTTTAATCAACTAAGTTGATCTGTCGTTGTATCTTTATATGATACATGAACGAACTTGTCAAAAAGGTCCAAATTGACCTGGAATTCACATTTTATCTTAAATTACATTAACAATAGTGTTTTATGTATTAATTTAAGATATTATTTATATATATATATATATATATATATATATATATATATATATATATATATATATATCTTTATTTTCTGATATCATAACACTGTCATGTCATTATAAGCCTTTCTTGAACCTGTAAGGTTTGTTGCAGTTGGACCTGGATGCTGCATTGTTCCTGTTGGTGACAGATGACTCAATAGCAACTGAACCATAGAACAGCATCTGGCACAGATTTGCTGTTTTGCTGGAAATGTCTCAGCGTCCCTTAAGAATATTGGTATTATTTGATTCTATATCAACATATTACAGAGTGGAAGGAAAGAAGGGGGAGGGGAGGGAGTAGTGTGCCTGTGAATAAGAGAGAGAGAGAGAGAGATAGTAAGGAAGGGAGGGGGAGAGAGAGATGGCTGACAGTTTGGGCATACATACTTCAAATTAAACAAGTTATATAAGCAGATGTTGGTGGGGCGCTGTGGGCCAAGGCTGGAGATGAATAAAGCTCCCTGTCACTAGAGTGAAGAGAGAGAGAGGGAGGGAGGGAGAGTAAGAGAGAGAGAGAGCCTTAGGGGCTTGGGGAGTTGGGGAGGGGCCGAGCCTGCCAGCCTGCTAGGGGAGCTGAGAGCGAGCGAGAGAAAGATGGTAGATGTCAGCGGAGGAGAGGAAGTAAAGGCATACCATGAAATAGTAGAAAAAGAAGAGAAAAAAAGGAAAAAAGAGAAAAGGAAAGAAAAGGAAGATCCCAATCTTAGTTAGTTTGGTGGAGCATGCCGAGCCAGGGAATATAAATCATGAACATGCATTTTAATGGGATGCTCTTTGAGCCTATCAGAGATGTGCATCTATTGGCCTGTCGGAAGTTCTAAATGCATTTGTGTTTGGCTGGTTCAAGGTCAGATCCCAACACTGTGGCTCCACCTAAAAGTTCCCTGCAAGTTTACTTGATCTAGAATCAGTCGCTGCTATCTACACTTCTAAAAACAAGGGTTCCTAAATTGTATTAGGAAGAAAATTAAAGCAGCACTTTGTAGCATTGGTACCTTAAAATAGCAACTTCAAAAGCATGTTGATGATCAACAGAGTTGTAATAGGGAGAATAAGGTTGCTATCATGGCTACTCCGCAATACTCTACCTCAGTTACATGCTTCTTTCACTTTCAGGGATGGTTGTGTATCTCTTAGCTTGTGTAAAATGTATGTGTAAAATGTGTCCTTTAGGCCCAAATGTTTCTTTTCATGCCAGGATGCTTCGATCTACACAGACTAGGTTTTGAACCTATACATTATGTGGAGTTCTAGACTTTAAAGTGGGTCTTAATTTTCACACACATCTCCTTTACATAATTACATGAATAACTAAATAATTAATCAGAAATCTATCTGTCTTTGTATCTACTTCTTCTCTGTCAGGGCTGCAGTGGGTCTGTAGCCTACCCAGAGTCATTGGGCACAAGGCAGGAATAGACCTATAGGCCTGGACAGAGCTCCAGCCCATCACAGGGTAGCACATTCAACCTAGGCACACTTAAAAGAATGGGTAATTTTGCAGGGTCAGTTCACCTACCAAGTGTGATTTTTGGTGTTCCACATGGACATGGGGAGGGCATGCCATACTCCTCACAGACCAGAGTGGGGATTGAACCCACAACCTTAAACAACAAATTTGCAAGGCAAGGATACACTCTACACTCCTGAAAATAAAGGTGCTACAAAGAGATTCTTTGAGATGAAAACTTCAGAGAATCAGAGATACCCTGAGGAATACAAAAACACACTTAACATGACCCCTCTCTGAGCTGTCCTTTATTCAAAAGCACCCTCTCTTGGATTGTCCAGCAACTATCTGTTCTCCCTCTTCCACTTTACATCTCAGTTTCCTTCCCGCCTCTGGTTTCCTCCTTTCCCATTGATCCAGTAATGCTGTCCCACCTTGTGTTTCGTTGGCTGAATGCTTCATGCTCGGCTTGTGTGCCGTACGTGATGTGACAGGTGTGTCATGCCTCTCTCCATCACACTCCAAGACTTGTTGACCTTTGTCTCAGAGATTGCTCCGGCTCTCAGCTTTTCGGGCTTACCCCGCAGTGACAAGATTGCCTGGCAACCAAAGGGCCTGTTGATGCAGTGTGACTGCGCCACCCCGTTAGCCTCACACCCCCCCATCCCCACGTTCCCACATTGAATCAGGCCTGATGAACAGCAGCACTAGCAACCCAGCACTTGGGGAAAATGATTCTTTCTGATATAGGACAGAGAGCAGGTTGGACAAAGCTTTGGCTCAGAAATGTGGTGTTAAATGAATACTCATTCTCGTTCTGCCACAGTGTGTCACACCACTGATCACCAGAAACACTCCTTTCAACATGTTTATCTGTGCTTGACAGAATAGAAAGTGCATGGACTCAGGAGTCACCTCTAATAGAAGCCATTGTATAGTTCTATGAATAAGCATTTGAAATATGTAAGGACTGCATATAACAGTCATTTAAAACCTACAGCCATTGCACTCTGCAGTACTGGTCTTAGGATGAGATAAACACGAGAGAATGTTCTCTCGAGTACTATTTTGACAGATATGTACTTTATTGTAGCACTGAAATTGAATTAAATACTTTGCACTTCTATTTAGTTACATTTCAAGGAGTTTCAGTGCATGTGAATCAAATTCATAAAATTGCTGCCCAAATATGCTAATTTACCACAAACCACTATAACAGCCAACACAAAGAAATGTTTAATGTATTTGTTAAAAATTGCTTAAATTGAAATGATATCATATCATACAGGTAGGAGAGTGTAGAGGTAGGAGTCTTGCCCAAGGACTTTAATTGGTGTAGCATGGTGCACTTGGCAGTTAAACCTTAAACTGCTATGGGGAAGGCAGCGCTGTTATCCACTACACCAACCAACAACCACACCTTTTCTATACATTTATGTTTAAATGCTGATACTTTCACACAGGTGAAAGCTTCTTTGGCTTCATATTTTTCACCTATAAATGTCACTTAAGTCTCTTTTTTTCCTGAGCTTTTCTAGTAAAGATGGTGAAAAGGCAGAAACTGTGTAAACTCCAATTCCTGCTGAAAATGTATGGCCACAGATTTTTCCAATGAAAAGTTTAGCTGAAACAGTTGAGGAGCTGCCTTCAAAATGTAGGAATCACAAATGTTCATGATGTTTGGACTTACATGGATGATACGTCAAAAAAAATAGGTAGAACATTCAGATCAAGACATAGGTAGAATGTCTAGATCAGAACATGGTAGAACATCCAGAAGATCACTGGATGGATATAACATGCACATCAAGACATGGGTGGAACATCAAGAAGAGGACATTTGTAGAACATCCAGATCAGGACATAGGCAGAACCCCCAGGGTTCAAGGCGTTAAAACAGATTTCTGTTTGGGAAGGGAAAGGGTGTGTGGGAAGGAGGGGTTTGGAGAAAGAGAGGTGGCAGGATCCTATGGTAAGTATATACCCCCTCCTCTCTAAAGCCGGTCTGCAAACTGTAATCAGTCAACCTTAGTGCTGTAATGTTGCCATCTGGTCTCAGGGAAGATGGCAGCTTCTCTCCAGCTGAAAAATGTATTGCATAAATCCGGGGTGATTACTACATCAGCTGTATAGCCCCCGTTTCCCCTCCTCCTCCCCTCTGCTCTTGCCTCCTTCTCTCCTTCCTTTCGGTGTTTCTTTTTCGGAGATGCTGCTGATAAAAGGCAGCAGCTGGAAGGAAAGGATCTTGGTCTCTGCTGGTGGGAATGTGATGGACGGCGAGTGGACAGTGGTGGACTCATAACAAATAAATATGTTTGTGTTTGTTTCAGGTCCACCTTGCATTTTTCAGATGTGTGTAGGAGTAACTGGCGATGATGTCAGGGTGGTGTGTGGAGTGAAATGTGAATGTGCTGGGAGTCGGACTGTAGACAAAAGACTGTCTGTTAGTCAATATTGTGAAACTGCCCTTTCTGATACTAATATGAAATATATATGTAAATTGCCTCTACTTTGATTGGCAGACCTGTATTTTTACTCATTCAGAAAGCAGTCCAGAGTATGATTCTCTTTATTCCTTTAGTATGAATGGGTGGGGCTATACAGCTAGAAATTGAATACATGGATTTATGGAAATGTGGTGATATCACAGAAATAGGGAATTGGGGAGTGAGCCATACATATTGGATCTTTGACAGGGTTTGCATACCACATTAAACTCCTTTATCTTTGGGGGGTTTTCTCCAAATGTAAGCTATTTAACCTCTGAAAATAGAGCCTTTATCTTATATTTCTCCCATTTGGTCTATTTACCACCCTGTTATTTGAATGAAACATCATGATTTTCTTTTTATGATGGATACATAGTAATGACTGTAAGATCTGCTTTTATTAGCTGGTTTACAGCACCACAATGGCCCAAAGGAGCTATGTGACATAGCATAACATACCATACCATAGCCTAGTTTCGGTTTTAGCACGGTAACTTTGCAAGAACATTGTAATTACTTAATTGTAATTATTCCAGAGTCGTACTGGATAGTGCTGCTGTCCTTTCTGTGTTTCTTGCTGCTCTACTGGTTATTTAGCTGAGCAGGTAGTTAGCTGGGTTAGCTTTCTCCTAAACTGATTTTAGTACCCTTGATGATGGAAGGAACAATGAATGAGTAGGTGTCCCAATACTTTTATTTATATAGTGTACAATGAGTTAAGACTGTGATGTAATAGTTTTGGGGTTTTGGAATTTGCCTATTTTACAGCTCTGTTTTGGTTCTGCTGGACTTTCTTTTGAAAGAGGAATAGCTGTGTTTGAGGTTCATGGTTTGTCACTCCCTTGTACTGAACTCTTATTGTTCTGCAACGTCAAAGTAAACCAGGTTTCCATTCTTGGGCACTTTTAAAACAAAAAAAAAGGAAAAATCATGGAAAGAAACAACCAACCAAATATACCGAAGAATTTCACTTCACTCATACATTCAGTTTCTTCTCCAAACGATCTTTTAATGGTAAGTTAAGTGGCCTTAGGAGTTATTTTAACCTTCACCGGCATCACGAAACACTGATGTCATTTGTTTCAACCAGAATGAATGTTGCCATGTCACCCTCATTGCCTGTAGCCCAGCTAGCCTAGTAATTTTCCTAACAAATAGTGCTGTGTCCCCAGAGGCTCTGCCACTAAATACTTTGAGGTAGAGCATATGATGGCTTCATATCGGCACACAATTCTTACTGTATGGAAATATCTCTCTCTCTCTCTCTCTCTCTCTCTCTCTCTCTCTGTCCCGCTCTCTCTCTATCTCTCTCCGCCTGAGCAGGGCTGGGGAATGAATGATTCAAAAATACCCCTCGTAATCAGCCTTCACATACAAATAAACGCATTCGCATTCACTCGGCACGCGGCTCGCCCTGCCAGCCATCACCCGCGCCCTGTTATCTGTGTTCTACTTCATTTGGACCTGGGAGAAAACAAACAAGGCACATCATTATTTTTTACATCTGCACGCTTCACCCCCCTCCTTTCCACCAACAACCCCCACAGACTGGAAATATCTCTCCTTTTCTCTTTCGGCTCCAACTAGGCATAGCCTTATCTGATGGAGATATATGGAGATACAGTATATTGGAGTTAGTGTAGGTCAGGAGAAGGGGAAAGGCTTGAAATGTAGCAGCGGCGAGGCTCCGGCTTTCAGAAGAGAAAGAAAGACGTGGCCTTAGTGCTGCTGAAGAGGGACTGTAGAAATGAAAGGAGAAATTTACATCAAAAAGAGTAAAAAAGTAGCAAAGAGAGAGAGAGAGGAGAGAGAGAGAGAGCATGCGGCAGGTTCAAGCTACGTGGATCTCAGTCTAGAGTCTTTAGAATTTAGAAGTGAGCATTAAATTTGTGCAATAAGCAGAAATTCCCTTTGTTCACAGTATATGGTTTTGCACCTTCTAAATGTAAGAGTGACAGATGATTATTTAGATATCAGCACTTTTTCTGTTTGATCGCAACGCTGATATGGAAACCAGAGTGCTGATTTTGTGATCTTTTTTAGGCCCGGATTTTGTGATCTTTATAGTTAGAAAGAAAAAGCGGACTGCAACAGAAACTGCAGAGCTGCAGTATTCCATTAACTGTTTTATATAGTCTGAAATGTCTTGCATTGCAGTATTCCTTTATGTACTGTAATTTCTATCAATTCATCAATCAATCAATCAATCAACCTCAAGCTCAGAATACATTGAGGGTGACCCTCATTTACAGTCTAGCCAAGCATGATGCAAAAGAACATGTTGACAATAGTAAATAAACATTTATATTTTACAATGTATGAGACATCAAACATAAGCACAAGTTTAATTATAAAATGTTCATAAAAAAGATAAATCATAAAAATAAGACTAGGATACAAAACAACAACTAAGAAATAAAAGTATGAACAGAAATAAAATTAAAATAAAAAAGAAAATAGAATTGTACTACTAATAAAAATCGAAAACAAACAGAATTCATTGCTATATTTACTATTGATGTTTAAAAAATCATATCTTACATATTTTCTTCTCAGGTTTACCTTCATTTAGGAGTTTTGTGAGGCTTTTGTATCCAAATACAGTCTGAATTAATTTCTACCTGACCATTCCCCACCCTTTCTGTGTCCAGTCTGAGCTACTGTACCTATAACACTGTCTGCTAGTTCAGACCATGCCATCAGCATATGGTGACTGGGAAGAGACTGAACAGAAGGGAGAGAACTCAGAGAACTTTGGGCTGGAGGTCAGGCGGCTTCTGCTTGTGGTAGGAAGCCAGTCGCCGCCTCTTTGATAAGGAATGAAGAGTTGAAGGGGAGGTGATGGGGTGTTGGAGGTTTGGGAAAACATGGTCATAGACACATGAACAAGGTAGAGATGGTATTTACAGAATGTTAGATTAGGGGGGTGGGGCTTCAGGCATGTTCCTCCTCTAAAATCTTTGTTCTTTTATAACATCACAAACGTTCTTATGTAAACATTTGGGTCTTTATTTAAATTAACAGATTTGAAAGTATTGGGACACTCTCCCAATAATTTTTCCTTCTGAGGTATGGTGGTGATCATCTAACATCCTGGCCTTGCTAAGGCTCTTGTTGCTGAATGCAATCAAACCCTCATAGCAGTGCTCCAAAATCTAGTAGAAAGCCTTCTTTCCTGGACAGTGAAGTCAGTTACTCCAACAAAAGCAGGATAAACTTGATTTCAGAAGGAAAAATTAACGAGAGAGTGTCCCAATCCTTTCAGATCTGTTCATTTTTCCTTCTGAAATCAAGTTTATCCTGCTTTTGTTGGAGTAACTGACTTCACTTTCCAGGAAAGAAGGCTTTGCTATGAGGGTTTGATTGCATTCAACAACAAGAGCATTAGCAAGGCCAGGATGTTAGATGATCACCACCATACCTCATTCCCACTCATCCTAAATGTATTGGATGAAGCACCAACCATCATTCCAGACAACACAGTTCCACAGCCCAATGCTGGGGAGCTTTATACCCCTCTAGCCCATGTCTGGCATTAGGCATGGTGCCAATAGTTTCATGTTTATCTGCTCAAGAGTCTTGTTCTATTGGCAATACGTCTCCACAGGGACTAGATAAGCTGTGTGTGTGTGTGCATTTGCACATCTGAGTCAGCAATGGGCGTAGCTTAAAGTAGCTGAATACATTCATTAGAAAGATAGCCTTCGTTTGTGGCTCATTTAAAAAGCAGTTAGGGCATATAAGTTGCTTGAACAGGGGGTCTGCACTGCTGTCGGCTAAACAGATGGATATACTGTATGTAAATGTTGGTTTTTGTGACATCACAAAATCTGTGAATGCCATATATGGCTTGTATGGACTACAGTGTTTACATGCTACATCTGACTGTTTTCTGAGAAGCAATTTTCCATGATACGAGCCCTTTAAAATCCGAGCCAGCCCCCCTTCCCTGGGGCTTTTCCCGCATGTTGAATATATAACTAAATGTGCTCGGTCAGTTTTGCGATGCAATTTAATTTCCAGAAATTATTTGCAGACACTTACTTCCGTTCGTTGGAAATATACACATACGCATACACACATAGACACATGCACACACTGTCAACTTTCTTTAACCCAAATATGCATGATACACACTATGTGGTGTTGGCTTTGGCATTTCTGTTTGTTGTGCAGACAAAAGGAATTCATGAGCCACCATCATAAATTGTCCTTAAAGGGAAAATGTGCTTTGTATTCATGCTACCCCGCTGCCTGCAGCCTCTGGCCTTGGATTTATTCACACATGCACAGAATGTATATCCAGCAACGCTGTAAACAAAGTCCTTTCCTCTGTAATGCTGCCCTCATGCTGTCTTTGCAGCTGGAGTTAATGCGTTCAGTTTCACATGACTTGGAAATTGTCACATGGACTATTTTAATGCTACTCACAGGGCTTGTTTAGCAACCACGGTCAACTGTTAATGAAGCACATCGCTTGATCTGAGAAATGTTTCATTGTAATTATTATCGACAGATTCTTTTTTTATGTATTATATTTTGCGTACTTGATCAAAGAGCACTGTAGCCATGCATTACAGTGAATTTATAAGGGGGTTCTACTTCATGGTTTGTTGTACCCTCAAACATCATAAAATCATCAAAATGGCACATGGTTGAGTAAAGGTTGTGAAGTTGGGTGACCAACATCAGTGTAAAGTAGAATAGTGACAGCAGCTCATGTTGAAATTTTGTTGGTTTTAAGTTGTGATGTTAAGTAACCAAAATCCAACGTCTTGCAAACGTCACATTCCAACATCACACTGGCGTACAAAAATATCCAACATTTGGGTTTTGTAAACTGTTTATCTAATGTCTGGGTAACGATGGAGCTTGATGTCTAATAATGGTGTTTGTAATAATGGTGTTTGGCGGATATTTGACTTCAACATCTGTCTAATGTTGGAGTGTGATGTCTAATTTTGGATTTTGATTGATATGTTACTTTGAGTTTGGACCAAATTCAACATCTATATAATGTTGTAGCTTGATGTCCGTCTAATGCTGTTTTTTTGGCGGATATGTGAGTTTGAGTCCCACCCAAAATTCAACATCTGGCTAATGTTGGAGCCTGATGTCAAGATAATGCTGATCTTTGATGGAAATGTGACTATTGTTGTTTTTTGATGGATATTTGACTTTGATTTCCGACTAAATTCAACATCTAACGTTGAAGCATGATGTCGGCCTAATGGTGTTTTTTGACAAGTATGTGACTTTGAGTTCCAACCAAATTCAACGTCTACGTAATGTTGGAGCTTGATGTCGGTCTAATGTTGTTTTTTGATGAGTATGTGACTTTGAGTTCCAACCAAATTCAGCATCTATGTAATGTTGGAGCTTGATGTCAGTCTAATGTTAGTCTGTGAGGAATATGTGACTATCGTTTTGAGGTCAGAGATTTATACCTCTAGTTAGCCTCCCTGAACAGTGGCTATATTCAGCCTTCCAAGCTTTCCCTCAGGGCAGGGGCATCAAAGCAGCCTTGCCGGAGAGCACCTGACGGCCAGCCCTCTAATGCCGAGCAGATAAGCGAACCGAGCGAGAAATTTCAAATTAGAGAGAGAAAAAAAAGCAGACACAAAATGCAAAAAAAAAGTTGGAAAAAAAGAAAAAGGTCCAAAGTCCATCTCTTATCAGCTCAGTATTCCTCCCCTCCCTGCCAGTCGCCTCACCCTGACAGGCCTGATTGGGCGGTGGATAGGGTGAGAGCAGAGGCTGATAAGGGCCGAAAGTGTGGCAAAACGAGGCAGATGCCAAGCAGGGATAAGAGAAACGCGATTACGCTGGCAGCTTTCTTATATTAAACCGCTCTCACACACACATACACACACACGCACGAACACACACACACACACACACTAACACACACACACATGCACGTATACACACATAAACACACTGTAAATGGCCAGAATCTAATCCTAGCATGTATAGATCTGTGTCAGCTTTTAACACTGCTGTAATCACCCCCCTCCCACCCCAGCCTACCTCCCCCACCCGTCAGATTGGACGTCCTTGATAAGAGCGAGCGGCCGAGACACAGCTAGTCTCACAGCCTGATTCTTGCTAAAGCACAGCAAATCGGATAGAAATGGTGGAAGTAGATGGTGAAAATTCCTTTAGGGGTCAAATTTTGAAATCTGAATCATGCTGGTCTGCACATGATGATCCAATGGTGGCTAATGTGAAAGTGTTAGAATTGATTTTTATTGACTGAAATGATCTTCAAAAAAGTTGAATTCTTAAACTTAATAAAACTGGCATAATTGGACCTCAGGGAAATAAATAGAAAAGTCTAAGGCCCTTTAAGACATGTAAGCCTTAATGTGCTGTATATGTCCAATACTATTAAAGGGCCCATATCATGGACAACTGAATTTCACCCTTTGGAAGTAATGTGTAAACCTCTTTTATACCACTTTTATAAACATGCTGTCCATGTGGTTCCGGTGCAGCTTCCCAGCAGGCACCTACATCAGAGTTGGACGTCATGCATCCACATATTTATCACAAACCACCCTTGAGTTGACATGAAGTTTCAAAGCTGGACAGACAACGTTAAATTGTGGTTACTATTAAACACCATGGACGTTAATGTTCTGAAGTTTAGGAAATGTTGGGTTTTAGTCACCAAACCACAAAACTAAATGTTGGGATTTAATGTCAAGATGAAGTTGGCATGTGATGCTTGGAAGACGTTGGATTTGGGTGACTTGGTTACTTACATACTACCTACATTCAACAAGAGAACCCCCAGGTAAGCCTTAGTCTTCATGTGTGCTCCTGTTTACTTGGAGTAAAATCCTTAGTGACCCTTAGAGAACAATATTGGAGACCCCTGTTTTTGTGCTGTGAAGAGCAATGGAAATGAAGATGTCTTCTCAGTCGTCTGTAATATAAAGGTCACCTGACTGTAAACAGTGATACTGGTAGATTAGGAGCTGTTCTTGGGGTATTTCTGACCATCCATACACATTTCCTCTTGGGTCTTCTTCCAGAATTTGGTAAAGTGGCTAACCCCCCCATAACTTGTACTTATGTTCATTTACAAAAACTGAACTGACAATCTTGAAATCTGCAGATGTGTAGAAATGGCTGCAAGAGACATTCCTGAGCTCCTTGGACCTTCCTATTGTACTGTGTGTTGGTTAATCTGAATGAGTGCTTTAAACAAAGCCCTTTTTATGTGAGCTACCAGCTGTAGCCAATCATGATCACTGGCAGAAGGTTAAGAGGCCTTGGCTTTGAGGCATTTTGGAACTCTAAGCACCACTGTATTAATAATCTAAATGGGTGTAAGGGTAATCTGATCCTGTAAGTATAAATTTAACCATGTGATGATTTCAGAAAACCTCCCAAAACGAAAACTTTTGCACCTAAGTCTTGTTTTTCTGTTAAAGATGGATGTTGTCACTCATTCTGCCCCAGAAAAAGAGCAGTTCAAAGAAATCATTGAAATCCCAATTTTGCCATGGCTTGTATGTCCATTACGAGTGTGTGTACACTTCCCACTCTAACTGTAAATGCAGATGACTGAAGAAGGTTTTGACTGAAGCGTTTTTTGTGTTTTTTTGTGTTTGTGCATGCTGGGGATTTAACAAAGCATGCTTGTTCGGTTTCCAAAGAAATTTGTCTTCCAAAAAAGATTTCCCCACGCTGAGAAGCCGGCACAATACACAGCAACTACGGCGGAGAGACAACAAAAACACTGACGAAGAATAGAAGAATAAAAATACGGATCTCCACAGGTATCTGTGTTGGCCTGCAAGTGGAGTGTGTGTGTGTGTTTTTTTTTTTTTTTTTTTGCAAGCCATCGTATCTCTTTTCTTCACATGCTGGGCCTGCAAAAGTGCTATTATGGCTTGTGGGTCACACCCCTCGGAGAGGGGCATTGTGCGCCGGCCACTCAAGCTCAGACAGAGAGACAGGAGAGGGCGAAAGAGTGACTGCTGGCCATTGTGCCGGAGGAGAAAAACTGATGACTGTATAATTAGCCTTCGAATGCATCCCCTTCCTCCGTCACCAGCGTTGTTCTTTCTCTCCCATTCATTTCTTCCCTGTCCTTCTCTCTCTCTCTCTCTCTCTCTCTCTCTCTCCCTCTGTCTCTCTGTCTCCAGCAGAATGTGTGCTAATTAAGCGCTGCCATTAGACAGCATGTAATTGGCTTGAGAAGTAATGACAAGTAAGTTTATTTACAAGGCAATTAGAATAAAAGGAGCCTTTGAACTGATAATAATCATTTACGACTGGGAAAGAGAGCTAGAGAAAGAAAGGGAGAGGCACAGAGAGAGAGAGAGGCCGAGGGAAGGAGAGGAGGAGAGGCGAGAGGGAGCGAGCGTGACAGAAAGCGAGCGAGAACATTTAGTACTGCCGTCTGATTGACAAAGCTTTAACTATGTGTACTTATCCATGTTTTATTCACTGTGCAAACTCTGTATACTCAAGTGATTTTTCCACTCTATCGCCGCGGCATGGAGAAACAGCAGCAACAGCATTTCCAGACAAGTTGCCTTTGATTAATGGAAAGATTGAGTTGCATCAGAGGAGACGTGCTGAGAAGGCTTTGTCATCCGTTTTCTCGCTCTCCTCTCGTTCCCTCGTTACATTAACAAACACCGCGTCAGTTTGTCAGAGCCTGAACCAGCGGACTGCCTCGCGCATTAACCCTAGGAGCTCAGTTTCTCATTGGCAGCACTGCCAGGGGTGGGAGACGTATAGAGGAATTAGACTGAAGTGAAAGTATGAGGCCTTTCTCGAAGTCCCATTCAGGTACAAGTAGAGGAATGGAGCTAAAAATAGCTGCTGCATTCAGAACAAGCATAACAATTACCTGTACAACAGCCATAACATTAAAACCACTGACACTGTGACGCCTGACAAGTGAATAACATTGATTAACCGTTGCAGTGGCACCTGGCAAGGGGTGGGATCTGCAAATTAGCCAGCAAATGAATAGTAAGTTGTTGAAGGTGATGTGTTAAGGTCTTGTGGGGTGTTAACAGTATGCAGTGGTCAGCACCTACCAAAAGTGCTAGAAGAAAGCACAGCTGGTGAACTGGCGACAGGGTCATGGGCTCCCAAGGTTCATTGATGTGATCCATGGAGGCCACGTCTTGCAACATACAGGACTCAAGGGACGCTGCTAATGTCTTGGTGCCAGAGACCACGGGATGCCTTCAGAGGTCTTGTGGAGTCCATGCATCAATGGATCAGAGCTGTTTTGGTGGCATACTGTTTATTCTTTTAATAAAACAGTAAATTAAGATGATTGGGAACTTCAATGATCACCACAGGAAAAACCTCCTTGCCTATATAGTGCTAAAAAGGGTTCTCTGGCGCCTAATAGTGATAGTGAAACGGTTCTATTTAGCACCATGTTCTTTGAAGGTTTAAAAACATCTGATGCTAAAGGTTTTAAGGGTTATTTAAGGGTTCTGTACTAAAAACAACCCAGCCAACATTCTCATGTGGGGCTCACATGGGTGAAACGGGGGTTAGGTGGGTTCCAGGTGGGCGTGAGCTCTGAGTGGGCTTGTACATACTTTTTTACTGGGATCTTGATGGGCTTCCCAAATGAGCCCACCTTAATCTCACATGGGTCACATCTAGGCAATGTACAACCCAGATGGCACCCATGTTTAACCCCTCCTGGTTAAACCCATCACTGACCCTGTTGGGCATCCATATGTGTGACCAATGCGGAAGGGCATAATGTTCTGGTTCCAAGTTGAACCACTCATACAGAGTAGTACAAAGATCCATTTGGACGCTTGACTGGGCCTTGACTCTTGACCTGGTTGAAGTGTTCTTCAGATTGATGGAAAACCAGTATATAAACTGTCATAGCAGCTATTGAAAAATACTAAGAGGAGCCAATCCACTAGATTGGTTTCCTATTTTTTTGTCATCAGGCATTCACATTTATTTGTCCTTCATATTTTCAATTAATTTCCCTACCAACCTTTTCATATTTGTGTGCTGAATAATAATGAGAATTACAGCCCCACTATGCTTAGCTAATGATGAACATAACGGGGTGAAATACTTAGAGCTGCCATGCCTTTTCTTCTATCAAGCCTAGACCTTCTAAAGTCAGTTTTGTACAGTAATTCACCTCACTTGTCTGTAAATACTGCAAAAAATAATTGAAAAGGATTTTCACTGTCTATTTTGAGTGATGGGGTGAATTTTTCATGATTGACAGACCCTCTGAAGAAGGGCAAATTTAAAAAAATGATCAACGTTGAATAAAAGTGGATCATGTAAGGTAAGCGGTGATGCCCGAATGCACCCTGCTGTTTTGATGTAGCATCTAGGGGGGAGGCGATTGTGAGAAATCCCAAGGGGATATCTTGCTCTGAAAAGGCCTATTTTTGTCCTAGTACCCAGTGCATATAGCCGTTCTCCATTACTGGCTGAAATTTAAGCCTACAAACAAAATATAGCTTCTCTTTGGAAGGATAAAACACTTACTTTTATTGGCAGGTTGCAACTGAATGTATAATGGACAGATGAGAGACAGATGGGTGCATGGGACTAGTATAATAGAAGTTATTAAATGTAGTAATTAATTGTAGACACCAAATAAAGAGTTATAGGATTAATACGTGGTGTTGTTTGGGTTTAGGGTGGATTCAGACAGAACTCACCTGCTAAGTTTACAGTCACTGATTCAAAATTCCACAAAATGACAGCAAAGTTTTCCATTTCCGCACCTAATGTAAAATGCTTGAGTCTCCCTTTAAGCCATTAAAAGAGTAAGCTCAAAAATAAAAAAATATATATGTCCCTGGTTTGTGAGGCCAGGGCAAGGGTGAGCAGGGGTGGGAGAAGGGGCCGGCATTCTTGGCCGTCTCAGCCCTTCCCTTCTCCAGGCGACAGATGGAGCGAGTGTATTAAGGCACCCCAGGGTGACCCCGGGCACCCGCTGCCCAGCCAGGTTCAGCAGGAGCAGGTGGGCATTCGCTTCGTGTCCTTAATCGCGCTTTCCCACCGTGCACAATAGCTCAACCCTGCCCAGTACTGAAAGCAAGGCTGGGGCTGCTCCCTTTGACCCTTTTTTGCCCTCAGCCGGCCCAAAGCAAAGACTGGTGTTCGTGAGGTTGCAGTTCAAGCTGCAACTGGTAACGTAGATGAAGTTTACTGCGCTGATTATGGAAAAAAGTCATATATAAATATCAACACCGTTCCAGCTCCAGATTGTTCTGCAACTGCCTAGTAACCACTGAGCATCACCCTAGCAACCACTAAACAACACCACAGTTACCCCATGGTAATACCACAGCAACCACTCACTGACCACATAGCAACATCATAGCAGCCACTTTGCAATGCCATAGCAACAACTTGAGAAACCATTTCAACCACTTAGCAACACCATAGCAACCACTGGGGTAACAAGCCCATAGCTGCCACCTAGCAACATCTTGACAAAAACATAGCAACCACCTGAGAAACTATAGGAACCACTTAGCAACACCATGCCAATTACATAGCAACAATCTTGCAACACCATAGCAACCACCTAGCAATCATTTAACAACACCATAGCTACCGCCTATGAACACCATAGCAACCCCCTAGCAATTATTTAGCAATACCATAGCTACTATCTATCAACATAACAGCAACACCATAGTAACCACCTAGCAACCTCTTGAAAAAAACATAGCAACCACTTGGGATACCATAGTATGGTATGGATAACAGTAGAGAAAGTTACTCCCACAAAAGCAGGGAAATCCCCTTGATTTCGGAAGAGACAATGAATGAGCCGGTGTCCCAATATTTTTGTCCTTAAAGTGTAGCTGCCTTCCCTATTTGTTGTGGCAGGAATTAGATTGAACGTTAGCCACGTTAGCCACTAAGTAATTCCTACTGGTTGGGCAAGGATTCAGCCAGTGTGCTTTACGCTCTTTCATTCGAGCTGGTTGACTCTGAATGGAGTGTAGGGCTGCAGTCTGGATATTACCTCATGCTTAGCAGAGGCTGCTTTGTGCTTCGCTGGAAATGTCAAACTGAGCAAGCCTGACTGTGACAGTGACGTAATAGTAGTGCTGTGGGAATGTGTGTGTACAGGTGAAAGAATGCATTTGTTTGTGTGTGTGTGTGTGAGTGTGTGTGTGTGTATGCTGCAAACCATATTTGCCTCAAACTGCATCTATCTGTGGACGAAACACAACACACCCCTGTGCATATCAAAAAATGAAAAGAAGCCGGCCCTTATGCGGATGCAGTCCCAACTTTAACAAGGCCTTGTTTCTCATTTATTCTGCTTTAGAGGTAAACAACCTCAGACAACAGCTGCCGCGTTAAAGCAGCGATAGCGTTTCGCAGGCCTTGCTTTAAATATTGAACAGGCCTCGGCCGTGGCAAAGCAAGCCTCGGTAAATATGATTGGCAGGCACATTTCAAAGCCAGGCTAATTCCATTAAGCTATTGATCTCAGCTGGTTCCTCGCGACCTCCCTCCTCGCTGCCTGCCTGGTTCGTTGTTGTTTACTCCAGTAAGGGAACCAGGCTGAACACTAGCCCTGCCAAACTCTACTGGTTTTCTCTTGGTTATTAACTTTGCAGAAATCCCTGTGTATGGTGCCGGCACAGTTTCGGTAAACAAACAGCGTGGCTGAGCCTTGGAGCAACTAAGCGAGCCCCAGAACTCTGGTGTTGACTTCTGCTGCAAGTGTGTTTCTAAGTTATGTATGTAGAAATAGCAGTACATAAATGGGTGGATATGTGGACAGGTGATGAACTGGAACTGGTGATTTTTTTCTAGTATTTCCAGAACAGGGAGTGGATGGGTATGGACTTCTTCTCAATTAAATTTTTATCAACTTCCACCAAGATTCTCTGTTCCTCAGCACACAGAAAGACTTAGATAACCACAGAGATAGTTCCACACCATGGTTTCAGGGCTGTTCTGTCCCTTATTAAATGTCTTTAAATGCTCTTTAAGCTCTTGTGATCCAGTTCTAAATAAAATGTGTGATATAATGTGTATATAAGAATGAGTTTTCCATGTATAACTCCTACCCAGGTTGTTAATAAGCCGTAATCTGAACAATATGAAGGTTGTTCGCCCATTTGTTTAACTTTGACACATCAAGGTGTTCTTAATCCTGAAAAGGAATGGAAAGGACTTCCGAGTGGTGCAACCATCTAAGTGCTGACTCTATCATTGGGAGAGCACAAGTTCAATTCCAGATATGGTAGGATGGATTTCCATTTCATCATAGGTTACAGGACAATTTGTCAAGAAAACCTTCCATCTTCCTATCGCCTTCTTCTTGGTCAGGATCATGTTGGGTCTGACGCCTACCCGGAATCAATGGGTGCAAAGCAGGAATGCCCCTAGGACATCGCAGGGTACCTTCAGGCTATTTGCATATCCAATTCACCTACCCTGTGGGTTTTTGTGAGGTGGGAGAATACTGGAGCACCCAGTGAAAACCCATGCTCCCCTGAGAGAGTGACCAGAGCAGAGCGAGGAACACACCTACAACCCCAGGCCCCTGCTGCATCGGAGCAAAAATGTTCTGAATCATCTCACCTAGCTAAAGACAAAGAGCACCTCAGCAGGCCTGTCCTCTACAAGGATGTCCAACTTTGAGGTCTTTTGAGAAGCCCTTGCGAATGCCCTCACGTTGGCTCTTCCAAGGCAACAGATACAAGCTGCCTCTTATAATAAGAATAAGAAAGGCAAGAGCCCCCCCCCCCAAGAGTAAAGCCCAGCGGCTCGTCAGCAGTTTAACGCCTGATTGATAGCGCCCAAGCGAAGATGATTGTGGGACATGCCAGCTCCGAGTGACAAGCAATTACTCACTTCATGTAATGAAAACCTTAACACCAATCATCGCGCCTCTACACCGCGCTAATGCTTTATGTAATATTATACATTCTCTCCCATCAAGCGCCGCATCCCGCGGGGTGTCGGTTTAGACATTTGCTAAATAACATCATTTGTAATGGGCCGCCGACGACAGCCAAACACTGGCTAAGTGCGGGGAGGAGGCGTGCTCTTTAATGGCTCTTTGATATCAGGGCCTCGTCGCATGGGCTGCGAGCCACGGCACCGGCAAATCAGAATCATTAGGATCCGCTTATTATTATCAAAAAATGTTTGTGTTCTTTTAAGCTACAGCTAATAAAAAGCAATACGAGACACACACACACACACACACATATGCTCACTTTGGCCACGTGTTGCCTTGGCAACAGGGGTTTAATTGCGGTGGGTGTCTTGTGCCTCTTTTGAATGCGATGGCAGCGTGTGCTTCGGCTCCGGAGGAGGCGGGACCAGAAGCTCGGGGTTTTAGCTGCTTGCGCGAGCCACTGCAATTAGCTGCCACGCGCTCCCTCCCGTTAGCCAAATCGTTATAATTATTCCCACTTTGGACGTTGGTGTTTTTCCCCCTCCTAAACAGGTGCTACTTGAATGCAAAGTCTTTAGCGAGGCAGGCGTGGATAAATATGGACACATTGTATGAGGGTTGTTGTTTTGATCGGTTTGTCCAAACCATTCTTACAACATGTGTACTCTAATGGGTGGCTGCGAGCGGAAGCTGAGGTCCAAGCCTGACATCTGTTGAGTCGTCAGCTAGGGTCTTCACAATCTGGATAGGGCCATGGCGGTGTTGTGCTAGAGGAGTGAGGCACTGCTCTGGGTTCCAGAACACGTTTTCTCACCTCAAGCGCTTGGTTGAGTCAGTTCGGAGGATTTGAATTGGAGTCATTTGAGGACCAGGCCTTAAGACAGTATACACAACTTGTCATGATTAAAGCTGCTGGATGGAAAGTTAGAACCCTGAATTGACAACGATCTGAACTTTCCATACGTCAAATGGTTAAAGGTAGCGAAGACAGTATAGGCAAAGTACATTTTCCGCCGCGGTTGTAGCAGCAAGCCTGCTAAAATGCTGCACGGCACCCTAATCTGTGCTAAAGATTAGCATGGGTCATGTTGCCCGTGGCCCTGGAAGTGAACGTCCCTTTGTTTTATCTCTCATTCTGCCCAGCCATCTGGGCAGGCTGTGCTGGCTTTTTATAGCCCCTCACCTGTCATGACATCAGGGCTTTGGAGAACAGGGATACCTCACTATTATGTAAATGGACGAGGGGTGGGAAAAAAAAAAAAACAGCAGCGCTGGCTTTATAACGGAGGACTTTCTAAAGTGAGCTTTCCCCAGAGAGGATCGCTTTCCATGAAGGACCTTCTTGACAGGAGAGACTGTTTGATATACATGAAATGCAAGATGCATATTGCTAGTTTCACACCATATGGGACAAGTGCAGTGTCAAAGTAAAGAGCAACACCAAACGGCTGGATTCCCCTGTTCAGCTAAGACTCAGGAAGTATGGAACTATGGTCAATCGCTCACTTTTCTATTTCTATTCCACAATTGTTGGCATTCCCAGATTTTCTAGCTAGAGTTCATTTATTTGTGGACTTACTGCTCATATGCTGGTAAGACAAGGCAAATCGGAACCCCAAGAAAACTGGCAAGAACCTGTGGGAAAGTTTAGCTGAGTCAAAAGGGTGGTGCACTGTTCCACTGTGCAGCATTGCTTGCGCAAACGCCATTTTTATGAGAAGGATTGCCTAACTGTCTACCCCCCACTTTATCACACTCAGCGTATGAAGTATTCAATATTTTGATTTCCATCAGTTTTAACTATACACCACCCGGCCGTAATAGTAACACCACTGATGAAGTGAAAAACATGGATTATCTTCATCTACACTGTCAAGAGGTGTCAAGGTGATGTGTTAAAAGCAGGAACTATTGGTAAGTGTAAGAATGTGAGCCACTCTGACAAGAACCAAACTGTGGCGGTTAGACAACTTGCTATGCAGTGGTCAGTACTTGCAAAAAGTGAAAAGGCAACTGGGCCATGGGCACCTAGGGCTTGTTTATGTGATCCACCTCACAAGTATATTTTTTAATATGTAGTTTTTTTATTCTTTAAAATGAATGATTTTATAGAATCTACAAAACTACACGCTATTAGTGAGACTATTTAAGATATAGAAACACACTAAAGAATCAACTGCAAAACTAGCCTGCATGCATTCAAAATGCAATAAAATATTTCTTTTTATATATTAATATTTATTTTTTTTCTTTTAATTTATTTACTTTACTTCATTTATTACTAACTAAACTAGTTTAGTTAACAGAGTTACTAGTTTGTGTAGTATTTATTTCAGTGGCACAGAACAGACAAATTTCACATAACTTCACATAAGTAACCAGCACACTGGAGCTGGAGCTTGGTGTCTGAAGCAAGTTCAGTCTGTTCGGTGGATGTGATCATGTTGATATGTCCTTGACTTGGAGCAGAGGAGGCCTTATTTGCATACTGAAATGAAAAGAGATTCAATCACACGTCAGCAAAGCAGCCAACATGTGCAAATTTTAGTGGCAGGTGAAATTACATGGAGTAAATGTGCTTATTGTTGCCTGAATGTTACAGCGGTTATTATAATTTAAGATGCTCTAGAAACTAATGGATAGGACAGGAAAACTAAAACATGCAGGAGTGCAGGATTTTGAGATTGGGGCATTAGAATATGCGTATGTATGGTAAAACCTAACTGGTTGATTGATTATAGTATTATAGTATTACTTTATAGTTTTTTTTATAATACTAAGTAATGCTAGGAGATATTGTAAAAATGTTATCACAATATATAAAGACTTCATATTCATATTCGATATTTACCGAAATATTTTGTCACATGCACGAAATTCACCAGAAGCTGCAGATTTTAAAAGCTGCTATACTATATTAAAATCCTATATTAAGTAGTGTTTTTTACTCCATCCAATTAAACAGGACTAATGACACTATCTGTAATGAAACATGCTGTTGAACAAACTGGTGGGGTTATTCTTTGGTAATAGGGCTTTTGGCCCACTGGTGGGCCATTGGCCATCTAAGTGTTTAGGTACTGATGATATCAATGATATACTCGATAACGTGATAACACATTTATCATAATATGATAAAATATTGTCATATTGCTCCCACCCCTAATACTAACTATTTCCCCAGTCTCTGCGACAGAATTATTAAGTATTTATTCATAAAAAATATTGCTAAATAAAAATGAGTGTGTTTTTATAGGAATCTGTCTGTCTGTACTGCATTGCTTTAAGTTTGGGTTGTGGGCTCCAGACTGCTTCATGGAACAAAATTATTTTAACATAGGAACAGCTAAACCAGTTTGCACAGCTTTGCAAGTAGTTACAGATTAATAAACCTTAGGTTGTAATAAAAGTCACGCAACATAAGGGTCATGAAAGGGCTCTTCTCTTTGACTTGTATCAACAGTGAAACCCTTTTGGTGCTTTACTGAATCCTTTTAAGGCGTTCTTGTATAAAGCTTTATGCAAATATTCAGGCACTCTTGGCCAAATGACACATTTTGCCATTTATTTTAAATAAAGAAGTAGTAAACACAGCTTAAAACAAGGTATTTGTTGCAAATCCTAATGCTTTTATGTGGAATATATTTTCCCACTCCACAATATTGCCAGTGCCACTGGCAGCAGCACAACCCCAAAGCATGACAGATCCAACCCCATGCTTCACAGTTGGCAAGGTGTTCTTTTGGCAGTTTATGCATTTATCTGCAAATCTTTTCTGATTGTAGCCAAACAGTTATTTTGACTTCATCAGTTCACTGCGCTTGTTACCAAATCTCATTTGGCTTCTTTGGATTCTGTAGCATATTTTAGACGTTGAATTTTGTGATGAGGTCTCAGGTATGGTTATGTTCTTATGATTATGTGGAAAGCTAAACATTCATGCCGGTTCTTTGCAGTCATATTAGGGTCTTCCCAGCATACGAGTAGTTCTACTTAAGTGTTGTCTTGGTTTGTAGCATAATTGAAGCACTAAGCTTTGAGAGGTAATTGTAGCTAATTGTTTAGAGCATTACTGTGTAGTTGTTTACTATACTAAGTAATCCCCCATCTTTGTATTAATTTATTTGCATATATATATATATATATATATATATAAATATATATATATTTGGTTGATAACGATGTCAGGTAGAATCCTTTGCCTCTAACGATGGCTGAACCTTTAATAGCCTTCCCTCTGGCCCGTCAGTCTCGCGGCTCCAGAATAGCTGTTATATGACAAAATACTCTTCTCACGTCCCTTCTGTCTCTCTCCTTCTCTCGTTCTCTCTCCCTGCTGCACTTTCCGTGGTCTCGTGTGGTTTGACACGGGGGCCTCGTTCAAACTTTAATGCTGTTTGTTTTATATTCCTGCCTCATTTTCCTATATAAAAATTTATGATGACATTCTCTATGTTCCATAAAGTATTCATAAATGTCATTACTAATATCTTTCATAGATCATTTAAATTGATCCTTCTGTCGCCTTTTATGTCCTGTCTCCCTGCTCAGATCCATCAGATTGCCAAGGTGTGTGTGCGTGTGTCTGTTTGATGAAGGTACGTGTGATTAAGGTGGACTGAAGTGTAGAGTCTGTTTTGTGAAACGGAACGTGTTTGCCAGAGGTGTGTTTGTGTGTGTGTGTGTGTGCGTGTGTGTGTGTTTGAGAGTTTGAGAGTATTGGCAAAGAATATTCATATAGATGGGAATGGAGAAGGCTTTCTGTGTGTGTTTGTGTACGTAAAAGTGTGTTACGTGTTCTGTCAGCAGCAGAAATAGGGTCATTTTGACCCTCCAGCAGTTGCCTATTTGTCTGTTTAATTTAGCACATATGCTTCAGATGAAATGCTTTAAAATCTTGCTTTAGCTTCTAGTTGTGGGCTCCAAACTGGCTCACACAATGACCAAACTAAAAGGAACAGTATTTCCCTACAGTATTACTCTAGCAAAAGGGTTCTTTTATACTATAAAAGGGTTTATAGTAATTGATCCCTTTTGGTGCTGCATGGTTGTCCTTATATAGAATTGTATGCAAACGCTTCAGCTCTCTTGGCCAGTTTCTCTCTTTGAGAAGTAGTAAACACCCTCTGTAGCTAATCAAACATAAAATGCAATATTGTCAATAAATCCTAATGCACAGTTACTCTGTCTTTCATGTGGAATCCATTCTTCCACTTCAAAATATTGCCTGTGCCACTGGCAGCAACACAGCCCCCATAGATCCACCCCCATGTTTCACAGTTGGCAATATGTTCTTTTCATGAAATACTGTTCTACCAGAATGTTACTGTTACTGTTCAATTCTATTTTGCTCATTGTGCAAGCTTGTGTATCAATGCTGCTTTTACCTGCTAGCATAAATAAAGCTTATGCTAACAGAACTTATTTATTTTTAATGAATGCCTTTGCTTTAGTAGTCTAATATGCTTAAAAGTGGCAACAGCCAAAACATTTAGTTGTGTGGCTGTCTTTTCTTTAAATATGTAGGAATGCCCATAAATAGAGGGAAAAGATGAAACGTCAGCATCTGAAAGCAGTAAGATTTTAATGAGAGGGTTAGCTGGTGATTGGTCAAGGTCTATGTGACATAGCTTTAAAGTCTCCTGGTAAAACTTTTCTCCTTTCTGCACTGTGCATGCAGCATTTTGACAGTACTACATTAAATGAAATCAGAGAGAGCACAGAGAGCTACATTAGATTACATGTGGCTTAAATTGTACACAGAGGGAGACAGACCGTCTTTTGGTAAGAAAGAAATCCTAGAGGAAACACTGTAATTCTAACCTAAACATAGGCTAAACTTAACGTTACCTAATCCTTACCCCAACCCTAATCCTAACCATTACCCCAACCCTAATCCTAATCCTTACCCCAACCCTAATCCTAACCATTACCCCAACCCTAATCCTAACCTTTACCCCAACCCTAATCCTAACCATTACCCTAACCCTAATCCTAACCTTTACCCTAACTCTAATCCTAAACATTTCCCCAACCCTAATCCTAACCATTACCCTAACCCTAATCCTAACCTTTACCCTAACTCTAATCCTAAACATTTCCCCAACCCTAATCCTAACCATTACCCCAACCCTAATCCTAACCATTACCCTAACTCTAATCCTAAACATTTCCCCAACCCTAATCCTAACCATTACCCCAACCCTAATCCTAACCTTTACCCCAACCCTAATCCTAACCTTTATCCTAACCCTAATTCTAACCATTACCCTAACCCTAATCCTAACCTTTACCCTAACCCTAATCCTAACCATTACCCTAACCCTAATCCTAACCTTTACCCTAACCCTAATCCTAACCTTTACCCTAACCCTAATCCTAACCATTACCCCAACCCTAATCCTAACCATTACCCTAACCCTAATCCTAACCATTACCCTGACCCTAATCCTAACCATTACCCCAACCCTAATCCTAACCATCACCCCAACCCTAATCCTAACCATTACCCTAACCCTAATCCTAACCATTACCCCAACCCTAATCCTAACCTTTACCCCAACCCTAATCCTAACCATTACCCTAACCCTAATCCTAACCATTACCCCAACCCTAATCCTAACCTTTACCCTAACCCTAATCCTAACCATTACCCCAACCCTAATTCTAACCATTACCCTAACCCTAATCCTAACCTTTACCCCAACCCTAATCCTAACCTTTACCCTAACCCTAATCCTAACCTTTACCCTAACTCTAATCCTAACCTTTACCCTAACCCTAACCCTAACCATTACCCCAACCCTAATCCTAACCATCACCCTAACCCTAATCCTAACCATTACCCTAACCCTAACCCTAATCCTAACCATCACCCTAACCCTAATCCTAACCATCACCCTAACCCTAATCCTAACCCTACCTTTCCATCCATTGGAAACCGCTGCTTCTCTTTAAGTACATGGCAGGTTGTGTGTGTTTGTCAATACAGCGCCACCAGTGGACGGGAGCTCCTTGTGAATCGTAAAATATGTACGAAATATCTGCAATTGTAATGAATTTCTTGAGCTGCTATTTAGTCTCCTGTAGGAATTGTATGAGCTCTTGCAGCAGTTGTCACTGAACTTCTGAAATACACATTTAGGACTAGCCTAGAAATGCTAAGAGGTGAATGGCCTATATATGTGTTTTTTATGTGGATGTGTGTGTGCGCATGTGTGTGTGTGTGCTGTGCAGATGTAACACGTTCCAATGTGTGAATACATGTGTCTGGGTGCGGAGTGTGTGTGCAGACAAACTGCAGGGGATCCGCCGCCCACGTGTCAGCAAAGTGTCACATCTCGTAGCGTCAGGAAAGGATCCCATCCCTGGTTCCCTGTTTGTCACAAGCGCTACTTATCACTCCATCTCATCCCTTCCTTAACTCCCTTCTCTCTCTCTCTCTTTCCTCCATCGTTCCCTCGTTTTCCTCCTAGCCCTCTGCCCAGTTCTGATCTTTAATATATAATAAATGCTTTCTCACTCTGTCTGTGTTCCCCATTAAAATTTAACCGCCTTTGTGAATCATTCATGGCCTAATTTTACTTACTTGACTCACACAGTATGGAACATGCTAAATATCTATACGTCCAATTATTACCTCACATAAAAATAAGGACCGGGGGAGGCATCGTAAATTAGGCCGTGTTACTGGCAGCGTGTGCCGGTGTGCCGTCAGACGTTAATAGTGTTAAACGGGGATTTTACAGCTTCACTTCTGTCAGATCAGACTGTTTAGTCAGTTTCCGTCCTCTACCACTGAGTAACTTACTGCTGTCGAGGGATTATATCACACTTTTTTTTTTTATCACTGAATGCCGTTCCATGACTTGATACAATTACTCTGACGCATATGAGAGAGTATGAAATTTTATGATCGAAGTTTAATAAGCCATAGGCCTGAAATAAGCCTGATTAAATTGACAGCAATTATTTGATCTGGATTCCCTGCAGGACTTATTTTACTGTTCTTCTGAACAATAGAGCATTTTTGGTTGACAAAAGGCCTGTCTTTGTGCAAGGAGGGAGAGGAGGGGGAGAGAAGCAAGGGCTTGAGATGGAGATGGAGAGACTCTGATGCGATTACTGAGGAGGCTGATTGAAGTAGAGACCCAAAATTATCACAGGAGAGCTCAGGCTTTGTCTTCAGTGCAGAGCGCTCCCTTCTAAACCTGCAAAACACAAAGGACCAGTGTAGTCTGGACTGTTTGTTAAAGTGATATTTTAGTGAAATATCAATTTTACCAAAGTGTTGGAATACTCTCAATGTAGCCAATCAGCCAAGATGGATTTTGTGTCCCATGTTTGCTGCTTTATTTGTGTGCAGACGGAAGCTTGGATCTGCTAGGTTAGCATCTTGCAAACTGTGGATCTAAATCATCACACACATCAAACCACCTGTCTCAAATTGTGCTGAGTTGTTAAAGGGACATTTTGAGGTGACTTTTGGATGTTTTGGGGTAATTTAGTCACTGAGATGCAAACAAGGTCATTTAGAGTAGTTTGTTAAAAATGCTCTGTTCTAGAGAACTTACCAGCTCAGGTTTCTTTACAGTAGGGTTGAGTAGGGATGCAGCGGTATGCCAGCTGTAGGTTTACCATGGTATGAACATGAATGGTTATGATAATGTGTACATTTGCTTAATATATGTAATAGATAGGAAATGCAACCTAACAAAGAATTCCGCAAATTCCTTATTATTTCTTACAAACAGTCATTAGATTAATGGAGAAAATAATCAGAAGATTCTTATCTTAATTGATTGATGTATTGGTTTGTTTGTTTATTTATATTATTGTGAAGAGGGAGACTTTACTTTCCATTTTAAAATATTAAACAAAAAATGTATCTATTGTAAGGAATATGTTCAATTGAGAAACCTGTTTTCTCTCCTTTAAGGTTCAGCAAATCTAATGATGATGATGATAATAATAATAATAATTATAATTATAATAATATCAATTTACATATAAAATTTGGCATATGTTTTTTATGAAAAAATGTTTAGGTAATTGTTGAATAAAAATATAAATAAAAATAAAAGTAGATAATGAAGAAGAAGAAGAAATGAAATGTGAAATACTGTAATATTTTCAGAATATTAATAATTAATAACGATAATATTGTAATATTATCGTTCCAACCCTAGTGGTGGTGATAGGAAGAGGTTTTGCGGTGTTTACAACACAGGTATAGTATTTACACACAAATACAGTAATAGTCAGAAATGACCAAAAGCAGACGTACACATACACATGAGTTTTATTTGTACATTTAGTGAAGACACATTACTGGCAATTCTAAGACAATAGCTTTTCATTACCAACTATTTGTCCTTACAACAGCCTGCATGTCCCCCCCCCCACCACCAACAGGAAGGAATTGAAAAAACTACCAAAGCCAAAACCTTCTCAAAACTCTACATGTCTCAAGGCTCTATATGTCAGCCAACATATTCATAAACATTTGTGTAATAACTGTCAGTGAGGAATCTTTCTGAAGAGCCATTAAACCCTTAAGATGTCTGGTTCTGTTCACCACCACTGTGAACAATTCTGAATCATTAAGTTTCTCCAGAACGAAGCTCTTCACATCAATCCACTGCAAATGACTTTGTTTACATCTTAAGCACTGAATTATGCAGAAAAGTTCATAAATCAGTGGAATTTCCCTTTACGTGATCTCAAGTGAACTTGCATATGTGGTTCCTGACAGCGTATGACTATTTAAGTTCTTATAAGTCTATTTATCATTATACATTTTATCATTAATGTTTAAATAGTTCTGACCAGAGGAGGATGGGTCCCCCTTGTGAGTCTTGGATCCTCCCAAGGTTTCTTCCTCCAGCTCTGAGGGAGTTTTTCCTTGCCACTGTCGCCGTTGGCTTGCTCACGGGGGGTCTTTGATCCTTCACGTTATTTCTTCTTTCTTCTCTGTCTCTGTCCTTTATTAAGTACTAATTATGTAAAGCTGCTTTGTGACGACAACAGTTGTAAAAAGCGCTATACAACTATACGAAAGTGCCTTCCTTAGCCTTGCTAAACCATTTTGGTTGGCCTTTTTGACTGCTTTAAATGGCCTCTGAGAAGCCAAAACCTCAAAAGTGTTTGGTTTCACTGTCCATAAAGTAAAAATCAATAATATACTGCAAAACAACACTTGAATCTACAACACACACACACACACACACACACACACACACATCCAGCACTGTCTGGAATAGGTTTACAATTACTGTTTAACCTTCTTATCAAAAACCAGCAGAAACAGGCTGAAAGAGGTAGCGTTTAAAGCACCATGTCCTATTTTAAAGGCTCTATGCCAGTTAAAGCTTTTTCCTAGAACTGTATCTTCAAGCGTAGAACTCCACCTACATTGGTGTTGTTTAGTTCACCTTTACACCACTGTTGTAAATACAGATCATGCTTTGAGCCTGATGGACACATGCATTTGTTGACAAGCTGAAACATACAGAGGCAGCATCTGAAGAGAAAGAAGCATGTGGACTAATGCGGTAAAGTAATTTTACAGAATTTTTTACACAAATATTACTCAGGTTGCGCAGCGCTAGGCAGCACTGGCAAAGGTCTCATGCAGCTCAATCAAAGAGATGTCAGTGGAGTATCAATATGATTTCCAAGCTCTAATTTTAGGGTACATAGTGTTATTTTAATACATAATAGATTTTTATTTGAAAAAAACATATCCTCCATTTTTCTTGTGCTTTTTTTTATTTATTTATATAAGGATCTATGGTTACACTACCCTACTTTATCCATTGTAATTAATTAAGCAGGCTGTTTTTATTACTGTGCCTTTCAGGCAGTTTTAAGTGACTTTAGTCACCCAATATTGCGCCTCATTCCAAAACAAGAGTTGGTTGAAACACCCCTTATAACTTCAGCATAAATGGGCGGAGCTCAAGTGTTGTTGGTGGAAAAGGAGAATATATGTGTAAATGTCCTGGTTTTTGAGACCTTACACATATGAATTTGGACTGTGGTTGTTTTGCAGCCTATATTGAAATGAAGATTGTGTTTTGAAGATTGAACGATGTTTACAAGATAAATCCAGCTTCTTTACTTTTGAGATGGGCCCTTTAAAACTACACCAGCACTTTATCGTTATCCAATTACAGTCCATGTCAGGAGCTTCAGCAGCGCAGTGATGATGGAGCTCAACTCCCAACCTCCGCCTTCAATCCAACCCGAGTGGCCTCCCCCGCACCGTCAGATGGAACTTTCCGCGCGCTCCATCCTCCTTCGCGCTGCGCTTCACTCGCTCTTGCGTCAGCCCTCCTCAAACATCTAACGCTCGGCGTGCAACTTCAGACGCCCATCAGAGCGCAGCTGAAATCAGCTCGTCTTCCAGCGCCCCTGAGACTTCTTTTCACAGCTCTAGTCCTCCCCTCCACTTCCTTCCTCACCCTCCCCAACTTCACCCCCACCCCCACGCCTGGAAAAATGGGGAAAAAAAAAACCTTGTTTGTTTATCATCATCGGAGCACTCTCGCTTCGGGCCTCTTGCGTCAGAGCTTGGTGAAGCCCAGGCCTGGGATGCTGGAGAAACAGCTTTAGCTATAAGCTCTGGAATTTCGTCAGTTAAACTCTATCCCCATGCCTGCTCCCAGGAGTTTACATTTGTCAGCTGCTGAACAAAGTAGCTACGCTATGCAGATATCACATCACGCTTTATGTAAAACACCTCATCCTGCTCTGAAGTGGGCTACTGCAAAGGAGCTTCTCTCTCTCCCAGCAGGAGATGAGAAGATTCTCCCCTCCATTCAGGAGCCTCTTCGGCCTGTAACATAAACTCTTATATGTAATACTGTAGACATTAATGCATGGATCACAGTCCTGTGTGGTGTATAGCTCGAGTTAACCCTTTGCCTTTGAATGAATAGAAGTAGGAAAGCTTCTTATTAAGCACCCCAGCAAGTGGTCTTAATGCGTGGATACAGGCTGAGAGCGCATGACTCTGATCTGCAGGGAAGGTTCAGGTTGATCTGGAGAACTGGGACAAACACAATCCAGTTGAGGGGTGGGGGCTGTGGTTGGGATAAATGCAAGTGATGAGGGTGGGCTTTGTAATGTAATGGAAAGAAGACGTATGTTTTAGCAAAGTACCTTTTCCTTTCCCAATAAAACCAACGGCAAAAAGGTTCAGTAAACTTCAGAAGGTTTCCATTTAGAACCTGTAAGGTTTAAGGAGCCTCCACGTAATGTTCTGCACTACACTTTTGTTGTGGACATGTAAAAACAGGTTCGCAGCTGAAGGAGCACCGAAGAGGCCAGTAGCTGTCCACTCCCTTAGTTCCTTACTCTCTCACAAATAAAGGTTCCTCTGTGCACTTGTAAAATAAAGGTTCTTGGAACGATGCCATCAAAGAACCACATGTGGTTCCATAAAGTGGCCTTTTTCTCAAAGAGATGTTTGTTTAAAGGCTTAAAGAAGTTACCTTTTTTGCCCATCTAAAGCTTCTCCAAAGGGTTCTTTGAATGATGCCATAGAAGAACCGTTGTGGGTTCCATAAATAACACTTACATATGCTTCTTTAAACATTAAACAAGGTTCTTAACCCGCTCATTTCTATGGCATCACTCAAAGACCCTTTTGTAGCACCTTTATTTTTAGGAGTTTGTTTTTTGGTGGTTCTTGGTGTAGAACATTTACATTATGTGGAGGTTCTTTACACTGATGCATAGCAGTGGTTCTTTAAACATCTGTTCTTAAGGGTAAAACTGTGAGGCATCTTATTTTAAAGAGTGTAGGGCAATAACAACACTGTCCATAGTTAAAAACAAAGGATTATGCTATCTATTAATGGTATTAATGAATTATTGTGTAAATCTCTTTTAATGGGATAAATAAAACAGGATGCATTCTCTATTTTTGAAAAAGTTTATCAGATTATTAGAGAAAATGTATAAAAACACCAAAACAAAAGCATAAAAGTTGTGCCTTTGTGGAACAGTCGCTTTGTAGTGGAAATTGGACTGACTCGTCTACGTGGTGGTGCAACAGCACAGCAGTTTATATTAGTTTATATTTATATTAAAAAAGAGAAAGAAAAGTCATTCCTTAACTGCTCAGCTTCACAACTGGTTCTCCTTCTCAGTTCCAGTGCATCTGCAAACCAAGTGCACCATGAAGTTGTCCTTTAGGCACCCAAAAGCTACAGAACAGGGTGGCCCAACGACTGGCCTGTGGGCCAAGGGTTGGCCAATGAGGAGGTTACCTTACCCTAAACCTTCAACTACAGAGAATATGGAGAAGAATATCTTGATAACATAAACAACATATTATAAAAATCTGACTTCCACTCCTGCCACACAGGAATCACATTTGGTCTGCTAATAGACCTGGATTTAAAATCCTCAGTCCAGGCAAAAAGTGTTCTCTGTCATACTGAGGAAGAGCTCTTTGACTCAGACCAACAGTGTAACCCTTTTTTTGGTGCTATGTATGGAAACATTGGGTCCATATAGACCCATCAAACCCTTTAACCAGGCAAAGGTTTCATAGTTCTTTGTCAGTGGTCTTCAACCCTGCTTCTAGCTTTGAACTTTGGATCCAACCCTAATCCACCCTCCTGATCCGACTAATTGCTGCCTTCAGAAGTCCTTGATTGACTGAATTGGGTGTGTTAGATCTGGGGTGGAGTTGGGAGTTGGGATAGATCTTCAGGAGAACCACTGTTGGAGACCATTGTTCTACACAGAGCCATTGCCTTTAGTGAAGAACCTGTGAAGTAGGCTCTTTTTCAGGAGTGTCCAAATGGTACAAAAGGTTTTGTTCCACGTATCCATGACAGGAACCTTTGAGGAACCTTTGTTTTTACAAGTGTAAAAAAGAAACAATGGTAAACAATGGTTAAGCAGATCATTGAAGGGTTAAGGTCTTTTAATGGTCGTATACTCTGAGAAAGCAGTAGCGCTTTCAGAACTCCTACACTTCTCTGCCTATATTTCACAGAAATGTCCCACTATATTACCCAAGCCTTTCCACAATCTCTCTTTTTTTCTGGTTTCCATAACATTAAGCAGGAGTGCGGGGTATGAAAGTAATCTCTCTCGCCTGCTATTTTCTGCACTGGTGGCGGGGAAGAGCCAGCGCTGAGAAGAAGCAAGCTGCGTGCAGGTTTTTTTTTTTTTTGCCATCTCGTTTGCCAAGTGTAGGTTGCCTTGGATGCGGGTGCGGGGATCTGGCTCTGTAGGGATGTATGGAGGACTGGAGGAGGGTGAAAGCGGCGAGCGCAGCTTGACTCCGTCGAATGCAGATGGCCGTGGCAGAGTATGGATCGGGGGGTCTGTGCTTGCGGAGTGCCAATGCATATTTAAGCTCGTAGAGAGAGAGGGAGTGTGTGTGTGTGTGTCCGGGAATGGGCAGGAGGCTGAGGAGTCAGGCTCTGTCAGACTGTGCAAAAACACATTAACAGTGCACGTTTCCATTTTCCAGAGAACTTGGTATTTGTGTTTTTGCTGTTTTCCGAGCCTCATTTGAGAGACTCCACATCAAAGACTTTATCTGCAGTGTTATTCCTGAAACTCTGCCACCTGTGGCGGCACCAACTGCGACACGCAGAACAGAAGTAAAGAAGCGCTATTATTGCCAGCGCTGGCTGCGAGAATTCAGGCAGTCTATAAACGCCAACGTTTACTCTCTGATCTCATTCCAAAGGTAAAAAAAAGAGAATACACCGCTGCTAGAAGGGTATTGTTAGAAACTAATCAGTTTCTCTGATCTCTTTCTTTTCCATGTTCTCCTCTGCTGCTGCTGTTTCCTCTGCAATCTCTGAACGTGGCTTCTTAATTCAGGTAAGGATTTTCCATTTTTATGATTAATAATGTATAATGAATTAGCCTTGTTGTTAGGTATTAGTATAGCTCTACCATCTCCATCAGAGGTATTCTAATCTAGACCCTGATTTTGGTGCCAGATGTGATGGTCCAGAATTGAAGATCTCTGATCTACACTGTAAAGGCCTGGGTTAAGGCCTCAATAGAGTTTTTGATTGTTCTTCTGCTGAATGCTCAACATACTGAGAAATCCCTTCTTAAGAGAAGGCCTGGTATTCTGGAAATGCTTGCGATAAACCCTTTGGATTCTTCTTAGGGTTATTGTTGTTGTTTTGCTGTACTGTTCTAAACTATGTAATCTAGTCATTGAATCCAGTTTGTGGTCCCAAATTTCATGGTACACAATTGAAGATCCCTGTCTACACTATAAAAGGTCCCAGTTGATACCTTAATAGAGCTTTTAATTGTTTGTCTGATGAATGCCCAACATACTGAGAAATCGCTGATCTACAGATAGGCCTGGGCTTCTGGAAATACTTGTGATTAACCCTGAGATTTCTGGAGTTGGTCCAGAATTGAAGATCTCTGATTTTCATTATCAAAGCCTCCACTGGGGCCTCAATAGAGTTCTCAATGGCTCTTCTACTGAGAAATCTCTCTGAGCTTACTGACTGGTATTGAGCTCCTCTAAAGAAGGCCTGGGCTTCTAGAAAGGCTTGGATTAACCCTTAGAAGTCTAAACTGTTGTTGGTTTGCTGTATCATTTTAAATAATATGGTGCATAAGAACATAATTAATCACTCTGCATTCAGATTGGACTTGACCATGAATATCATGTTTGAATATGCATTTATTATTTTATGTTTATTTATAAGGCTACAAAGACAAAGCATGACAACATGGTTGGTTTAGCGAAGTGAAAGAAGAGCCCTTGAGCAAGACTGTAATTAGTAAGAAAAATGTGCTGTAAGGTTAAATATGGTATTTCAGTATTAATTAGCATGTCTCAGCATATATCCCATCATGCTGGATCAGATATTTTAGAGGTAAACAGCTAAAGAATCTGATCCCAACCTCTAATAGAAGAACTAGCCTGAAACAGCACACACTCACTGTATGACTGTAGCCACTGTTGTGTAGTCAGCTGTGCATGTCTTCCTGTGGGGTAGCCGAAAGTTTGAGTAGTTGGAGCTTCATAGCCTACTTTTAGATGCTCTCAAAGAGGAATTCCACTTATTCATGAAAATATTAAATAATGCAGTGGTTGAGACGTAATCACAGTAATTCAGGGTGGTTTGGTGTGTGATGGTTTATTGTAGTGAAACCTACCAACTCCTACCTACCAATATAAATATATATATAATGTGTATAAAATAAAAATGTGTACCAATGATTATTATATAGTAGCAAATTTGTAATAACCTTATCGTAAAACTACCATGTAGGGGCTCTGAGTGGCTCAGTGGTCTAAAGCACTACAACTATTACCTGTGGGTGGCGAGTTCCAATATCGAGCCCATGCCACTTTGTCATGAGCAGTCGGAGTCCGAGACAGCACAATTGGCCATGCTCTCTTCAGGTGGATGGATTTCGCTCTCTCCCCTCATCACTCAACAGGCAACAGGCATCTGTTGGCTGACGCGGGGGAGCTGGAGGCCTAGAGCTTTCCTCTGAGCGTGTCGGCTGCATGGCAATGCCGCATCGGCAGCAGTTTGAAAAGAGGTGGTGGCTGACTTTGCATGTATCAGAGACATGTGTTAAGTCCTTACCCTCCTAGTGACGGGAACATTGCTAGTGCTAGGGGGAGCTACAAACGTGTGGGTTAATTGGCAGTACCAGATTGGAAGAAAAAGGAAAACTTTTTCAGTGAAGTTCTTCCATTACAAATAGCTCATTTCAAATTTAGAAAAAATATTGGATCATATCATATCGGTCGATACTCAGGATTTCAGTATCGTATCAGAAGAGAGACAGTGGTGTCATTCCGTCTCTAAGGCTGATGCTTTCTCTTGTACGTGGATCTCTGGGCCTTGCATGTGCACAGCTGGTGCTGTTTGCTCGGTCATGCTTTGTAATGTCAGCTCTAATGGTGCCTTAATTACTATTTGATCCTGCCTCACAATGGCTCCGTTCTGGGTTTGGTCTGTAGCCACCTTTGGCCTTTGAACTCCGTTCCCATGGCTGGAAGGCAAAGAGTAGAGCTTGTGATAATTGCTATTGGCAAGGCGCCGAGCTTTATTCTTCCTTAATCACTGTCACCACCCAATCAAATGAGTTTTATCGATGCTCTGGGACGTCCTTCCTTATACACTCTCCTCTAACACACATACACACACACATACAATCTGCTGAACAATCAATAGTGTGGGTCTCTCTCTCTCTCGTGCTCTCTCTCACTCTGTCCAGATGCCTTAATAAAGGGTTCTCGGAGGGCTGAGGCCCAATGTACTGCCTACGTGCTTCTATTAATAAATGGCATTAACCACCTGGCCCATTGGGAACTATTCATTGCAGAGATGAACTGCTCTAAAGTCCAACACAACGCAGGCTCATTTTTACAGGCTGCTCATTACAGCGACAGCGCTGTCTACAGTATTCTCAGAGTGGCCTTCTCGCAGCAAAATACCTACCCGGGCCTCATAGACTGAACACACCGCAAAATTACAGCCACCCACGCGATCGATAGCCAAACAAGAGAAATGATTACAGCTCTGATGACAAGTCCCTTTCTTTTATTTCCACCATCACCACTCCATAGTTGGAATTCGGTATTTCTTAAAGGGATGATCAGGGCACAAATACATCGAATTGAACTGTTTGCCCCTTACCCTGAATGTAGAGGTTCAGCGGAGACATGTTCAGCGTTACAATTGTGCCTAAATGCCTTAATACACCCCTCAGAAAGGCTTGCTCATGTGGTTTCTGGACACTGGAGGGTTGGCATGGGAAGGAATGCCCTCCAGTTGAAACACTGCACTCCCACAACCCTGTCCTACATAATAACTTCACCTTCAGACTGTACTCATGGAAATTACATGGGCTTCCTAGTGAGCAGGCATTTTAGGGACTGCATGATCTACTGCATTTTGCCTGATATGAGCCTATTAGGTACAGCTTTGCGCTACTTTTTCGTAGTTTAGCTAATTTTCTGTAGCGTATGTAACGGTTTGCAACCCAATTTGATTTTATTGTGTAACTGACAACAATCCATCAATAAAGACCACAATTTCTACTAAAAGAGACTATAAACGAATAAATTTAATGTATCACGTAATATTACGTATTACGTACGATATTATATAACGTATATTTAGCGTTTTTTATTATATCAAACTTAAATTTATATAGGTTGCCATATTGCTGTCAGATCCTCTTTCCTAATATTACACACTCCTATACTTTCCGCGCACTAAGCTAACAGATGAATTCCTGGTACTATTCTGTTCTACTGTGCGGATTATTCAGGGTAGAAGTAGTACGCAGTTTGGTACGCAGTGCACACTATTATAATGCATGCTGATGGTACAGTAAATGCCATCAATCAAATATTAGCCTATATTCATTGATCGTGCTGCATACAGCATGTGTGTGTGTGTTTCATGATGTATGCTATATCCAGTACTCAGCAACTGTAGTATGATGAAAGATGAGTGTTTTTAAAGTTTCATGCTAATGCAGAGCGGGATAGCTGTACCCTGATATCCGTATCTCCAGACTGGGTTTAGATAGTCGTGCAACCTCTGAAAATTATTTTGCCTCCTTGATCCTGCTGCCTGGGCTGCACTATTTGCCATACTGTCGGCATAAAAATGATGAAAAAAAAATTTATAACAACAATCTAAGAACTAAGAACAGTCATAACTTTGCACTGAAACCAGAGTTTTGAATCCATACAAGCAATTCTGTTTGAGATCACTTATCAAGTGCCTTCATTTAGACATGAAGGACTTTGCGCAAAGTGGTATAACCTTCTGAATGTTAGCTAGCTACATTAGCCTCATATGTGTTATCTACATTAGCATCATAGCTAAAGAAACGAGCTGCACAACAAATATGTTCACTGATATTCACTGACTATATTTGAGGGAATTTTTGGGCCTAGCTTCGCATTTACACGCTGTTCAAAGAAAGCAGCTACTCAAAATGGGAAGAGCTCTGACTCTATAAAGAAGGTGGGGGATAATAGGTGGTGGTAGATTTGTGGTGCAGGGTTTTTTCATTACACTGACAGTACATACAGTTATCTGTAAAATGTACAGAAATGCTTTGCACGGCTAAAAGCAATCATGACAGCCATGAAACCTGAGTTTTGGAGATAGCGGCATGTCAGAATCCACACAAGCGAGTCTGTTTGAGATCACTTAACAAGTCCGCATGGTTTAAAGTGTGATATAGCCGTGGAGTTTACGCAGTGCTCCATGTTTTAGCAATATTAGCCTCATACAGATCCCAACTTCCAACCTCATGGCTAAAGGATCAGACTTTAGAAGCAAATCAAGTGCATTCACTGACATTCACCCAATAAATTTGAAGTGTTATGTACATGTACATGTAGATTTTTGAATCCAGCTTGGCTTTTCACACTGTGTAAAGAAAACAGCTCTTTTGAAAGCGGGGGTGATAAATTTGGGGTGCAGTGTTTTAGCATTATGCTTACATGCAGTTGTCTGTAAAAATGTGCAAAAATACATTGAGCAGTTAAAAACAATCATGACAGTCATGAAACCTGAGTTTTGGAGATAGTTGGGCCCTTGAGCAAGGCCCTTTACCCTCTCTGCTCCCGGGTGCTGGAGTTGGCTGCCCACTGCTCTGGGTGTGTGTATACTCACTGCCCCTAGTTCACTAGTGTGTGTGTGTGTAAAAGGTAAAGGTAAAAAAGGTGCACGTATTTGTCACTGTACAGTGTGCACTGTACAGCGAAATGTGTCCTCCGCATTTAACCCATCTGGTAGTGAACACACACTCACACACACACATGTGTTAGGGGCAGTGAGTACACACACACACCCCCAGAGCGGTGGGCAGCCAACTCCAGCGCCCGGGGAGCAGAGAGGGTAAAGGGCCTTGCTCAAGGACCCAACAGTGGCAGCTTGCCGAGCCCGGGAATCGAACCCACAACCCTGTTATCGATATCCCGGCGCTCTAACCGCTGAGCCACCACTGCCCCTGTGTGTGTTCACTACCACAGATGGGTTAAATGCGGAGGACATACATGCACCTTTACCTTTACCTTTTACCTTAGTAAGCAAGCAAGTCCGTTTGAGATCACTTAACAAGTGGTGGGATTTAGCCATGCATCTTGCACAGTGCTAATTGGTATTGGGCCGTGTTAGCTTTAGCCTCATAGCAAAAGGCGCAAACTTTTTCAGCAAGCCAAATGCATTCACTGATCTTCACAGACTTCAGTTGCAGCGTTGGGAGAATTATGTACATTAGATTTTTGAGCCAAGCTTAGCTTTTACGCACGGTTCAAAGAAAGCAGCTAGCCGAAGTAGGAAGAGCTCGAACTGCTTTTGAAAGCAGGGAGGGGGGAATAATTGGTGGTGATAGATTTGTGGTGCAGCTTTTAAGCATTACGCTACAGTAATTACCCTGTATTAATCTGCTTTATGGTAAAAATGGCATGGCAACATGGTGTCATGGGCTTTTCCACTGACTGCAATTACAGTTACAAACCTGCAGCTATTAGCAGGTGTGTGCGCACAATATGCTGGGCCGCCAATTTAGCATGATCCACGACAGTGCATTTGCTGCTATAGCCGCGTTCGCTCCATCATTGCTCTGCATGCACGCTCTCTCTTTTTCTCTCACTCTCAGTCTCTCTCTCTCTCTCTCTCACTTTTAATTACCACTCGCTTTTCATCATACAGAGATATCACATCTGCTCATCTCGGTTGAACATTAATATCAGGATCAAAGAGGGAGAACAGGCAGTGCTATGGATGCCATACTATGTACAGACAGCAGATCTTTCATGCTATACGTTGGCGTGACCCAAAGCAGCAAGCTTAGCTTGCACATTGTTCTAGTTTTCTGTTTTGTGTTTCATCTCATCTTTTTTTTTTTTAATACCGAAGATGAATCAGAAGCGTGAGGTGTGTGGATGTCTCGCCGCGTGTGCCTGAATGTCAAAATATTTGTTCGGGGATTTAGATTTGTTTTAGGACGGGGCGGATTCGAGCGCGGGGACGCGGGTTTGAAGTTCTGGATGAACAACCTCATTATCCTCACCCCAGCGCACAGTTATTCTGTATGAAGTGAAGATAAAGGGAAAGAGAAAAAGCTGAGAGCAAGGAGAAACGGAAAAAAACAGAGAGAGGCATGAAAGAAAAAAAATGTGGGAGAAGAAGATGCTGGAACAAATGAGGAGGGGGAGGAAAGGCGCCCCGCGTCTCGGAAAAGGAACGAGGAGCGAAAATGAAATGTGTGAGATAGAGGAAATAAGAGATGGAGCTCAGCTGGGTGTAACTGGTTTTTATTGGGGCTTCACGCTGGTGTCCTGTTTGCACTGGATGGGAGGGCCTTCCAATATACAACTGGAATTCAGAATTGATTTGCTATATAGACGTTCCAGAAGTACACCCGCGAGGCATTAGACTTTATATTGAACTTGGGAAGCTTTGATTGTGTTTTATTTATTTTTATTTATTTTTTTATTTTATGGTCATAGCTGTTCCTGTTCGTCTGGGGTCGGACATGGAGAGGAGATCTAACATCAAGATATGTCCACGATACATGATATTTAGCATGATGTTTCATATTTGGGAGGTTTGTGAATGCATTGAAACACTGAATCCTAGGTTTATTATTCAGTTTTTGGTTCTAATGCAAACAACATTATGAACTATTAAACATCTAAACTATTAAGTTTAGAATATATTGTGGAGTCCCGCAGGGTTCTGTTTTAGGGTTCGTAAAATTGATACTAATTTTGGTAGTAATGCAGCTTTGAGAGTAAGGAACTGAAGTGGGGGCCCACATACAGGGTTTAATGGGTTTATAATATATAGAATAAATTCTTTTTTATCATTATCTTAAACTTGTTGCTTTTTAAGCTTCGTAGCTTAGCTTAGTTTTAACTGTGTTAGCTTTAGGTGTTTGTTGTTGTTGTTGTTGGTCAACAGCCTCGAGGTTAAGGTTATTTTCTTTTGTTTAAAGGAGCTTTATGCCAGAACTTATATTTTTGCTCCTGGGCTCCCCCTACAGTTGCGGAGCGTAATTCATTTTGACACCACTGCTGTTAATACCACTACATTGACCATTGATCAGCAGTAAACCCTGCACTGGTGTTTATTCATCTCTTGACAGTCTCATTCCTGTTTTGTGTAACTGTTGCTACACTATATGGACAAAAGTATTGAGACACCTGCTCCTTTATTGTTTTCTTCTGAAATCAATGGTATTAAAAATATTTTTTTTTCCTGCTTTGATGTGGGGTCATGCTATCTGCTCCAGAGAGTCCTATTCTATTGGCAATAATTCTCTACATGGACTCGACTAGCTGTGTGTGTGTGTGTATGTGTGGATTTGCATGTCTGTGTCAGCAATGGGTGCAAGTTAAAGTAGCTGAATGCATTCATTAGAATGGGTGTCCACAAGTGCTAACACTACCCATGACATCCTCAGAAAAGTATATGGTGTCATAATCTATCACAGAATATCACTGATAACCGATAACTGATATCGTATTGGCCACCCCTATCCGTGTTCTACTTTGTCTTTATCTCTCCATCTCTTTGGCCTAGTCTGTAATGCGCTGAGGAGAGGTGAGTGGTCAGTGAGAGAGATGAGGGCAGCGCTTGAGGCTGGGCGATGGCCTCCTCTGAGCAATGACTTTCATTCTGCTCATGGCAGCTGTGTCCACACAAGGCTCTGGGCTGCAGATATTTTAATCCATCACTGCGACGTGACCCGCTAAGCGTCCGCCCGGCCACGCGCCCTTTTTGGGGGTGTGATGCCGTCCTGGTGTGTGTGTTGATTTTGGGGGTGGGAGAGAGAGAGAGGGGGGGGTTGAAACAGAACATAGATGAAGTAGTGTAGTACGGATTAAATGCCAAGACAAAGTTTTCTTTTTTCCAGTCATTCCACTGTTGTTTTAATGCTGACAGGTGTTTGAACAGCACTGCAGCACAGTGCTGGAGAATGTGTACTGGGGAACATTGTAGCTTTGCGTGGTAGTTGTTCTCCTCAGAGTGTAAACATAGCGTTTATCAAATTAAAAAGGAGATCCTCAGGTGAAGGATTTCACTCTTTTATGTGATAGTAGACAGTTTCCACCCTGCCACAAACGTGGAAAAGGAGTGAAGAGACATTTGCTTCATTAGTTTTGCAGCAGCTGAGAGACTGCTACATTGTCGCTGTCACAAAAAAAAGTGTATCTCCAAAAACTGGAGATACAAAAGTGGAGATTTTTAAGTGACAACAATGATTTACAGCAGTAGGGCTGTAGTCAAGCGTATCTTTGTGGAATTAAAGGAAGACAACTATGCGTACATGAAGCAGGATCTAAAAGAGTTTGACACCAAGTCACAATAGACAACCATAAAAAAGTAAAAGAAGCTGTAACCCTATTCTGTGGTAGTAGAACACTTCCGGTCCACCAACTATGACCTTAACTGTACGTTGTGGAGTTATTTAATAGTTATGCATTACTAGTTATTTAACTGTTGTGTTCAGGAGTTATGATCCTATGTTTGTTGGTGACAATTAAAAATGAATATATCATCAAAAATGTTTGACATAATGTGAATCTGCCAGTTGTTCTCTACATTGAATGATTTACATTGTTGGAAAAACAAGGTTTTTGCATGACAGCTGGTCATAGTCTATATTTGAGACTAGTTTGGAAAGACTAAGTCTAAGTACAAATAATATCTAGTCCGAGACAAGTCTTTTGGATGTACAGTATATGGGCAAAAGTATTGGGACATGTACACATTACACCTACAGAAGCTTTTAAATGACGTCCCATTCTAAATCCATGGGCATTTATAAGGAGTTGGTCTCCCTCTGCAGCTCTAACAGCAGGTTTGGAGCTCAGCAGTTATTGAGTCAGCAAAGCGTTGAAGACTTTTATGCACTGGGCTGTGAGCTCAGCGCTCTGCCCTGACCACGCTCTGTAACTTTACGTGGTCTGACACTCGGTGTTGGAGTGCTGCGCTTCCTAATTTCACCACCTGACTTGGTGATTTCTATTACAGACTCACGCTGGAGTTCAGTGAGCTCTTTTGAAACACCCATTCTTGCACTAATGTGTGTAAAGGCAGACTGCATGGCTGGGGGCTTGATTTTATACACCTGTGGCCACGGGACTATAGGAAATGCCTGAATTTAATAATTAAGAGGTGTGTCCAAATACTTATGTTCATATAGTGTACTTCCAGATTCCATTTACAGTTTCTACTTTTCACCATGCGTCTCTGGTGTGACCAGATGGGACGTCAACATGGTCATAACTACTGTATTGTCCCACCAAGGGAACAGAATATGTTATACTGTCAGCTGTGGTCATCTGCTGGTCATCTCACTAAAAATGGCAAAAAGCCTGACAAATGATCATCACACACTATTGCTTTTAGCTGAGTAACCGTTGTCAATTTTAGCAGTAACATTTATCATATCTGTCCATTGCGCTGTAGTCGTCATGGTCCCATTGCTTGTTGTATGGTTGCTTAAGGATCTGGTGAAAGTTGTCTAAGATGGACATGAAACACACAAACCCATAACCCTGACACTTCCTCAAGCCTTCCCCCACTCTCACTGAGCTCCTGTCGCTAACTTCTGATGCGCTCGTGCATTTACGAGGCACCTCAGCCCCCTTCCCCCTCGGGAGTGCAGCAGTGGGCCAGTGTGCAGCGGAGTGAAGGCATCTGCCAAAGCTTGGCTTTGAAGCCATGTTCAGAGCCGCCAGCGGCTGCAGCAGTGGAGCTCCGCACGTGCCGGCTGACGTCGATCACCTCCACCTCCGCCTCCAGCCCCTACCAGCCCCACCAAACAGACAGGCCATCCACACAAAGGCTTTCAGGGACTGTGCAAGATTGCTCCCTTGTCTCGAACACACTTCTGACTCTCTTTTCTCTCTGATTTTATGAGCTCTTTTTTCTTTTCCTCGAGAGCTTTTCCCTACCCCTCAGGAGCTGGAGGTGTCTTCCCTGTGTCAAGATGTGCCGTGTTGCCCCATTCCATCTTGTCTTGCTCAGTTACAAGGTGAACAGTCTGATGATATATTGCCATTAGCATGATAAGTGAGTCCACTTTTCACTATATCATATGTACATCTAAAACACTGAACAGGGACAATAAGACCACCTGTCGAATATGCAGATATAAGATGGTCATCTGCATGCCCCCAAAACAGCTCACTCTACAAGATCTCTGAAGGGACCCTGTGGTCTCTGGCACCAAGACATAAGCATGAGAGACTAGCAGGAGCCGATGCTATTCCAGCGCATCCCACAAGAAAGTGGTACCTGTGAATCAGACCATGACAGCAGGACTCATCAGACCAGGCAATTTTCTTCATTAGCTCCAACGTCCAGTCTAGATGCTTTTTGAAAGGTTTGACAGTGGACAGGGGATAGCATGGCCACTCTGACTGTGAGCTATTCCTCCTATAACTGTCATTAAACCTGTGCCACAGGAGCCCAAAGGACAACATTTGTTGCCCTTGCACACCAATGAACCCTAGTCCACCGATCACGCCCAACATGCTGATGGCAGTTACTCACCACAGCTGACCAATAGCACTTCACAAGCTTAACTGTTCTAGAGATGCTCTAGCCCAGCCGTTTCCAAGTGTTGAAGAATTGTTCTAATGAGGCCTTTTTGTAATGCATTGTGAAGCAACCTTGAATGTGAAAGGCGCAGTAGAAAGGATTACAAAGGATTTTTGTTGGTGAAATTGCTGCAAAATGCTGCTTTAAATGAAGTTTCACATTCAAATTTACATTGTAAAAGGCAATCAGTCTTAATATTTAAAGGAACACTTATCCGCTTCTCCTCCTGTATGTATTACAAATAATGCTCTGTCACATTACACACTTTAATTCACTCAGCTCTCTGCAGTAGCTGAAGCAGTGTGTCCTCTTTTCTGTCCCTGAAATATCTGGAAATGCACAGCCTTTTGTGGTGAATTGGACTGCATTTGGAGCTGCAGTCCTCTGTGGGTTTCCCACTTCAGTTCAGGGTCACTTCAGAGTTCTTCACCGGGGCTTAGACTTCCACTGCAAAAGCGTTTCTAATGAAATTTTCTCTGGACCCATATTGCCAGGTATGTACTGCGATACTGGAACAGTGCGCTGGCTTGTGCATGTATTTTGGGAATGCCCTCGGAGTAATAGTGTCTGGTTAAAGATTGCAGCTTTAATGGCTAATGTCATGGGCATTTGTCTCTGGGCATCCCACACACTCCCTCTTCCTTCTGAGTGATGACTTTCTACTGACTCTCTGTCTTACTCGGCAGAATCCTTCTTGCATGCTAGGCACACTCTTCATCTGCTGCTGTTCCGTGTATTTATAATAAATGCGCAGATTTTTAACCTGCTGATTGTTGCAGATAATGAGAAATCAATTGCTGGGTTATGACTCTACTATGAAACCCGATTTTTCTCAGAAACTAAAATAATTCTGTTTAAGAGGCATGTTTTCTGAATCACAGTTGGGTGGGAACAGAAAGCACGTACCAGCGTTGTGTAATCAGGATACAAAAAAGGTGACTGTATTGGTTAGTCAGACAGTAATCAGATTAAAGGATTAATCAGCAGGATAACATTAAAACTGCACAAATTCTAATCTAGTCTTGTATTGCTGTTTTGCTTCATTTTCAGTAGATTTTAAGGCTGTGTTCTATTTGGTCTATGTGGTCTATATAGCACAGAAAGGGTCAAAGCACCCTTTTCCAGTACTATACCGATGCTTTTTAATAAGAGAGGTCAACTGAGAATAGCCAGAGTGGTTGGATCTGACAGAAGAGCTACAGTAACCTAGATAACCACTCAATTGTACAATTGTGGTAAGCAGAGAAGCATCTTAGAAGGCACCACATGTCAAAGCCCATGTGGTGTTTCTCTTCTGTCCGCCAAGAACAGAAAGCTGAGGCTGCAGTGGACACAGTTGAAGACTGGAGATACATAGCCTGGTCTGATGAGTCTCTATTTTCTGCAGAGGGGCAGATTTGTTTTGTTTTTTAATTTTTGATATTTTCTTTTTTTATTTTGTCCATTTTCTTCATCTTTTTTTTCTCCAAATTTGGTACTGCAAATGAACCCACCTGTTTATAGCTCCTCCTAGCACTAGCAATGCTCCTGACACTAAGGTAAGGTAAGGAGTTAACACATCATCAGGCAGCCGACACGTTTGGCAGAAAGTGCACCAACTTACAGCCATTTGTGCCGGCCAGCATCACTTCAAGAGTGATGAGGAGAGAGTGCTATCTATCCACCAGTACAGAGCACAGACAATTGTGCTTTCTCAGACTCAGGCAGCTGATATCAAAGCTGCAAGGCTCGGGATTCGAACTCGCAACCTTCCGGGCCATAGTGGTAGCGCATTAAGCATACAACAGTATGAATCTATGGACCCAGCCTGGCTTGTGTCAACAGTCCAGGCCGGTGGAGGTGGCGTAATGGTATAACACCAATCAATCATCGCTTGATGGCCACAGCCTCCCTACATGGCCACAATTTACCCATCTACTAATGGCTACTTCCAGCATAAAGATGCACTATTTTACAGAACAAACTGGTTTCATGAGCATTACACTGTTCCAGTCATCGGATCAGAATCCCGTAGAACACCTAGGGTGTGGTAGATTAAGAGCAAAGTGCTCCTGAAAATCCAATCATGTCAGCAGGGCCTGAGTCTCTGAGGCAAATTTCCAATATCTTGTGGAATCCTTTCCATGAAGAATTGAGGCTGTTTTGGGGTCAAAGGGAGACCCTATCCTGTGTCGGCATTGTCTTCCTAATATAACATAAAGATATTATGCATTGAACACCTGAAGACGCTTGCTTAGCTATGCATATATGCATATATTTGTTCCGTTGACCTTTGTGAAAAGGATTTTCACACCTTTCCGCGTGGATTGCTCCAGCGAGGTTAATGACATGGGAATTGACCGCGGCTCAGCCTGAGGAGAGAAGCGCAGTTTGTTTGGCTAATCGGGCAAATTAGAGACGTGAAGCAGCAGCAGCAGCAGCAGCAGCAGGAGCAGCCTGAGCTGGAACACGGATCCAGGCGTGGAACTCCCGTTGGGAAAAGCCCGGGAGATGTCTGAACAGCCGCCATGACTGATACCTAGGCTGATCAAGGTTATTGGGCCAAGGCAAAGTCAAATGAGCGCTGTCATGTTGGTTTATGGTTCCTGTCCAGCACCTGCGTCGTACTGACCCCGGGTTAGCGAGTGAATCGGAAAAGCCTCACACGCTGGGTTTGATCTGCTCCAGATCACATACCTAATCGGACACATCTGTGAAGGAAGATATCTTACTGGCGTTCCTTTAGGGTGGGCTAGACCGAATGAGGCTTCCTAGAATCACATATTCCTAAAAATAAAGGTTCCTAAATGGTTATTGGCTTAGATGTGTGGTACTAGAGGAAAATACACACTTAATGGTCTAGAACCTTTGTATTATGTGGAGGTGTTCAACTTCACAAAGATTCTTCACACTTGCACATCTCTGAATTACAGTGTGGCTCTCAAAAAGCATCCACTGGAAGGTTTTTGATAGATCCAAAAGTGATATCTGTGGCATTTCTCCTGTTTACAGGAGCTTGCAGTCAGATTACTTTATTTCATTACACCATCCAAGATAAAGCGCCCTGACAATTAGATAAATACTGTTTAATGCATTAAACAAATTAGATTGACTTATAAACCTAAAGGCTTCCTCAGAGTCACTCACTGAGGAGGACTGCTATGGATATATGGAGTCAGCCAGTACTTTAGGGCTTCTGTTAAAGCCCTGCCTGACAGTACAAGCTCTGGCATTGCTATTGATTATTGATCAAGGTTACAGAGAGACATAGGGAGAGAGAGAAAGCCAGACTAGCACGGTTCAGCTCAGGCCGGCTAGCGTTCCCCATTACCCTTTCACCTTAGGAGTCCCTCCCTGGCCTCATGCATTTTACTAGAAAGATTTACAGCGACTGCAGGACATGAGCAGAGCATGATTTACCCCAGAACAATAAAAGCTGTTGAAGTCCATGGCTTTGGACCACAGTGGCCATTGTGTTAAAGGTCAGAGAGCAGTTCATATAAATAATTTGTGTGAATAATCCAGATAAACATTGGCCGATGTGTTGTGCATTACAAACAGGTAAAGCCAACTGCTACAGGAATGAAGGTTGTAATTGGAATTTAAGATCATTTCTTGAATTTTGTAGATCTTTTTGAGATTCCTAAAAGGTGATCCCAAATGCTAAATGAAAGTTGATTTTCCCCAAAATTTAGATTTTTCTTTTGGAATTTGTTTGGAATGTGAAATTTAGATTTTGGAATTTCATTTGTTTTTTTCTAGAATGGTATCAAGGACAGGTTCTTTGTTTTGGGATGCAAACTCATATTGCCATATGGTCATAACAATTTTTGAAATTCCAAAAATTCCAAAATTTCACATTCCAATTTTAGTTTGAAGTATATTTGTTGTATATTTAAGTTTCTGGGAATGTGAAATTGTTCTTTTGGAATTTCAGCTGTTTTCTAGAATGGTACCAAGGAAAGGATCTGTGTAACTGTAAACTGTCATTCCAATAGTTTGAAGGTCAAGGAACATTGTCCTCAAATATGGAATCTCAAATCTTTCATTTTGGGAAGCAAACTAAATGGTAATTTAAAATTCTTATTATATTTCAAAATGAAAGATTTGAGAGGTGATCCAAAATGCTAAATGCATTTTCCCCAAATATCAAATGGCATTTTTTAGATTTTTTTTAAAACACATTCCCAGAAGTTCCCAAATGCTAAAAAAAATATAGTTTTCCCAGAATTTGCAGAATTTTCCCAGAACTTTGCTATCATCATATACAGAATTTAAACAGTATCAGTTTGAAGGTCTGCATCCCAAAATAAAAGACTTCCGATTCCTAAAAGGGGATCCCAAATGCTGAAAGAATGTTTTCCCTGGATTTAAAATCAAATTTTTTGGATTTTGAGAAGTTTCTTAAAATTGCTACTGAAATGTTAAATCATCTCTGGAATGTCCTCATGTGTCAGTGTCAGTTTGAGGGTCTGTATCCCAATCCCATCTGACCATTCCATGTAAGATTCCAAAGGTTATCTCAAATGCTAAAAGAAATTCTTTAATTGGAAATATTGGTTAAATCAATTCACTGAATTTTGTCTGAAGGACGATGATAATCTTAAGCTGTTGTTTAGATTTTAACTGCATCTGCTTTTCTGCATTTTCACAATCAGCAAAAACACAGCTAGGTTTGGCTATTTAAACATTTAGAAGGCAACCCAAAGACCTTGTAAACAGGATCTGTCCACATCTGCTCTTAGTATTGAAGTCTAAAAATGGCGATGTCTAAAGGACAAGTCAATTACCTCTCCGGCATTTTACCCTCTGCTTCTTCTCTAACTAACTGTCAAAACAAGTCCTAATTCGACTTATTATCCCAAGGGGGATGAAAACTTGGAGAGACAATGGGCAAATGCCAGCAAGAATGCGGAGCGCAGAAGCCAGAGGCGGCCAAAGCAGGCGCGGGCTCTGCGGGGAGCAGCGAGCGTGTGGGAGTGTATTGGTGGATTAGAGGAAAAGGGCAGGCGAAGGGAAGGAGGGACAGATAATAAAGAGAGAGAGAGTGAGCAGCTGTTGAGAGGCTGAGAAGAGAGAGCTGGGGGGGGGGGGGTGAAGGGGGGGGGGGGAAGAGGAGGAGGGGAGTGATCTGGACTTTTCTGTTGAGGAGCCGAAGGCGAGGGGAAAGTGATTTTGCCCTTGCAATTTCAATCCTTGCCTCTCCTCGTCACCATCAAGGACGATAAAGAGTGGCACAGCCACAGGGCAGTGCTAAGATGGCCACACTCGGGCTAACCGCGGCCAGCTCTTTTACTCAGGAAGATCTAAGTGGTCTATGAGTGCATGCGAGAGGGGGATTTTGGTGCTTGGGACATATGCTTGTGGAATCGGTATTCGTTTGCATTTAATTTAAAAGGAAACAAATAGACAAAAGTATTTGGACACACCTCGTAATAATTGAATTCAGCTGTTCATTCAGTCTCATCGCCACAGGTGTATAAAATCAAACTCCTAGCCATGCAGTCTGCCTTTACACACAATAATGAAAGAATAGGAGGTTCGAAAGAGCTCACTGAATTCCAGCGTGGTACTATAATGGGAGCCACCGCTGCAACATCAAGTCAGTAGGTGAAATTTCTTCTCTCCTAGATATTCCACCATCAGCTGTGAGCGGTGTTATTGAAGAGTGGAGGCAGCTCAGCCACCAAGTGTCAGAACACGTAAAGTTACAGAGCGGGGTCAGGGCCGAGTGCTGAGCTCAGAGAATAGTGCAGAAAAGTGACTTAATAACTGCAGAGCTCCAGACCCCCTGTTAGAGCTGCAAAGGTGGGACCGACTCTATATTAATGCCTATGTGTTTAGAATGGGCGGCATGGTGGCGCCGCAGGTAGTGCATCTGTCGCACAGCTCCTGGGGCCTGGGATTGTGGGTTTGATCCTCTGTGAGCAGTGTTCTCCTAGCACCCAAACACACAAGGCAGGATAATTGGCTATACTAAATTGTCCCTGGTTGTGAGTGTGGATGTGAACGGTTGTGTGTGGTACCCTACAATGGACTGGCACCCTGTCCAAAAGATATTCCTGCCTTGTGCCCAGTGATTCTGGGCAGGCTCTGGATCTGCTGTGACCCTGACCAGGAAGACACACATAGGAAGTTGAATTGTTGGATTTAGAATGGGATGTCCTAAAAGCTGCTGTAGGTGTCCCAATACTTTTGTCCATACAGTTTATATAAGATCTTAGTTTAGTCCTAGTTAGTAATAGCTATAATTGAGACTTCAGCTCTAGGGGAGGCAGTGTTGTTACTTACTGCACTACACCAACCCCTATAACCTAATACACTTTTTGGACAAAAGTATTGGGACACCTGATTATTCATTGTTACTAAATCAAGGGTATTAAAAAGAGTTGTTGGACTAACTTTCTCTATTGTACAGGGAAGGCATAACTCAGGCTCTGTATATGTCAGCTTGTCCAGAAATGTGCGGATATATAATGCGTGTCCATCTCTAAAGCACAAATTACTCTTTCTGACTGTAGGGGGAGCCCAGGAGTAATAATTACCAGTTCTCACATACTGCTGCTTTAATGGTGGCCCAGGACTTTAGTTCTGAGTTGATTTTATGGCCAATCGGCTTGTCTGCTGCATTATTTTAGTTTAGTGAGCTCATTAATATTCACAGGACCTGTGTTTGCCCCCTCCCCTTTAGCACTTAATTACCAGCATCGTTCAGCTCTTTGCAGCTGCCGCTCATGTTTTATTCAGCATTAAGTGCATCTCCGCTAGTCATTAATAATGCCTGGTACTCCTCAACCAGAGGAGACAACTCACGTGAAAAACGCTGAGGTGTGTGTATATGTGTATATGTGTGTGTGTGTGTGTGTGTGTGTGTGTGTGTGTGCGTGTGTGTGTGTGTGTGTGTGTATGTGTATGTTTGCATGCTGTGATGTTGGTGTCATAGATGATGAAGGTGATTATTGTTTTGGGTGTGTTTAGGAGTTGTAGCTGGGAGGGGTATTTGCATATGTGTGTATGTGGGTGTGTGTGTGTGTGTTTGTGTGCATTTTATTCTATTAAAAATGGGACTGAAATATTTGTCAGCACGCCTCAGTGGCATTTAATCTCCCGTTGTTCATCAGTTTCTGCTTGATTTATTTCTTCACCTTTTGCTTATTTATTGAATTTAATTACACACCCCCAAAACCCAGCATAGCAGGTGCCGGCGCGTGTGTGTTTGCATATGAATGCACGTACCTGGTGGTAGCTTGTTTTCTTCTAGCCGCCTCTTGGCCCAAATCCACCATAGAGGAGCCAGTTAATTACTATAAAACTCCCATTAGGTAGCTGCCAGGCCACAGGCAGAGCTGAGCGACGTGCGGTCTGTGGCAGCCGGCACAGCTAGACTAAAACATCCCCTTGTTTGTAGTGCAGGAACCCGGGCGGTGTGCTCAAACCACCTAGTGATCAACGGCGACTGTAGGGAACAGAGATGGCATGATGCCACTTTTTCTTTCCCAAGACAGAGACTGAAATCTGGAATATCAGTCGATACAAATCCGTTAATGCCTTATCAAAAGTTTTTTAAGCGAGCTGTTTTCAACTGAAGCTCTTTACTTAAGATGAGCATCTAAAAACAGGCACGCCATGGGGATGTTCAGGAATTTTCCTGGTGGGCCAGTCCAGTGAAGGCCTGTTTCCTAACCCAGAAGTATATATATATATATATATATATATATATATATATATATATATATATATATATATACCATATGTAAACCTCTACCAGCCATAACATTAGCACAGCCAGATGGGGCAAGCATAATAATCTGAGCCAGTTTTAACTGTGATGGCTAGACGACTGAGTCAGAGCATGTTTTTTTTTCAGTAGCTACCAAAAGTGCTCCAAGAAAGGACATCCGGTTAACTGGTGACAGGGTCATGGGCACCTAATGCTTATTGATGCAATCCATGGATGCCCCACCTCACATCCTACACATCTTGAAGCCAGATACCAAAGGGCAGTCTTGTAAAGTCCATTTGGTGGCATACTGCTTTATGTCTTAATACAAACAGTAAATGAAGATGGCTTATATAATACTAAAAAGGGTTCTTTGACTTTGACAGTAGAGCCTTTTTGGTGCCAGATACCACAGGATGCCTTCAGACATCTCGTAAAGTCCAGAGTCCATGGTCAGATGGTGACAAAAGAGAGAGACTTACTGAATATTAGGCAGGTATTATGGCTGATCGGCTGAGATATATATATATATATATATATATAGAGAGAGAGAGAGAGAGAGAAAGAGAGATCAGCCTTAACAATAGCACCACCTGCCTAATCAGCTCCTAATCTCCATGCCTCTTTGTGCTGTTGTGAGAAAGAAGCAAGGTGATTAGGAGCTACGGAGCTCAGTTTCTATATAAAGCATGAAGAGTGTAAGGAGCATGAAGAGTAAAACCAGATTTTTTAAAGGAGATACTATTGGAACAAACTACCATTGATACAGTTGAGCTTTAAGAAACAGAAAGTTTTTATAAATATTACATTTATTACACCGCAGATAGCCTATAGATTGATAATTATATTGTTGGGATACAGCCCAGTGCTTCTGTTGATGTGGTTTAGCCATAGATTTGACATAGTTTAGGAATCATAAAATACAGATTCTAATAATTCATATGTAGTAATATGTAAAAACACACACTGTTGAGTCTGCTCTTACTGTGAGAACTAGGGAATAACTGGACAGAGGTGCTAGCATGGCAAGGTCACAGGGGTCAAGCGTGATTTGCAGCAGCAGAACCTCACGGGATGACTGTATGAAGCAGTTGCATGGGGTGATTAGTTGCAGGGCAGGTGCCTGGCAGACTGTCTGTGTGTGTGTGCGTGGCTTTAAAATGAAATAGCTCCCAACTAGTGCATTTATGTGTGTGTGTGTGTGTGTGTGTGTTTGTAGTGCGTGTCTGTGTGTGTGTGTGTGTGTGTGTGTGTGTGTGTGTGTGTGTGTGCAGTATGTAATTGGCCTACAGTTATGGCTTGTACATGTGGAAGAAGCAATGGAGGCTGGGCACATGTGCACATACATCTACATGTATGTGTGTGTGTGTGTGTGAATGTATGTGTGTTGTGTATGTGAGTGTGTGAGTCAGAGTGATGACAGTGATGCCTTCTGCCAGAGGGAGAGTGTTAGGGGAGCGGCCTGCTAGCATGCTTCACCATCAGCACTGACCCTTCCTGTCACATCCACTGAGGACAGGCAGAGATACACACACACACACACACACAAATAAATGCCCCTCCTCCCTTCTGCCTGGGTGAGTCAGTGGTTGGGCAGTGAGTCAGGTGTAAGGGACGATGAATCACGCGTGTGTGAGCGCAGCTCGCTTCCATAAGCTGCACATTCAGGCAGCCTCTGTCTCACTGCACTCCATACACACTCTGGTATGGTGGGACAATTGGCCCAAAAAATCTCCCAAAGTAGGTTTTAGATCGATGTTCTTGATATTTATTGATCATTCCTGATGATTATTTTAACCCTTTAGAGTTATTAGTCCCTCTCCCTGAACCTGAAATCATGCAGGTTGTGCTTCTTTTTTGGCGACTGGCTGAACTGGAGGGTAGTACTTCAGTATATGCCCATTATGATGTGCTTATTACAAAGCCAGCAGTGATGACTACCTGCTCCTTAATATATCAGTAAGCAATAAATCTATTATGTTGGGGTCATGCAGACACGTACATGGTAAATAATTATAAAATTATACAGCTACTGATTTGTATAAGAATTAAGTTGCTTACTCTAATAGGACTATATTAACTATGTGGGATGCACACAGGATGCATTTCCTATATATATATATTATTAATACCTGCATGGATGCTACCTGTGACAGCTGGCTGCATGACTTTAATTTGAGTGCAAGCGGCATATTACTGCATTATTAAATAATAACTAAATAACTATAAAAAATATGATGCATTTTCTTACAGCTCTTGCACAGGTAGCATCTGTTCATAAATATACCTAGAGTTTGTTCCAGGCAGTTGGAAAAAATTCCTGGGGCATATTGTTACCCTCTGACCTCAATTTTTCATCTCTGTAGTTTTTAGTTGTATGCTGTAGTTATTTAGCTATTGCTTATTAATATAGTAATAAGCAGCTAGTTAATTACCAACTGCTGACTTGTTATGACTTAACAAGAGCAATATAGATGATTTGGAAAATGCTTTATTAATGTGTAATATAGATGCATTCTGAAAACAGAGTGGTCTGGTTTTATGTACTTATGTCACATGCACATTCATCATTACAGTGTGGTTAAGGCTAGAATAAGGGTTTAGATTTGGTTTAGGTTTAGATTGAGGTGTAGGTTAAGATTAGAAGATGGGTTAGAATAAGGGTTCAGATTTGGTTTAGGTTTAGATTGAGGTGTAGGTTAAGATTAGAAGATGGGTTAGAATAAGGGTTCAGATTTGGTTTAGGTTTAGATTGAGGTGTAGGTTAGGATTAGAAGATTTGGTTTAGGTGTTGATGAAAATAATACAATTTGTTTGTTGTTTTTGCTTGTAGCCTTTTCTTCATTCCTATAGGTCACATTTTTTTAGATATTTAGAAAGTTCTGTATTCAGAAATTCAAAGATTCCATTTTTCAGTAAGATTGTGATGCTATTTATTAAATATATTTAAAAATGTAATGTCCTAAATTCAAAGTAATGCAAAACAGAAGCATTTTCACTAGTGGTCTCAACTCCTTTGAACCCTACTGTAGATACATTTCATGTCATTTCATGTTTGTTTCATATTAGCTCATGTTCTCAAGCACTAAAGCAGAAGAATACGCCCGAACTTAGCAAGTTTAAAAACTCAGCGAGGGCGAGAGAGGCGTACTTATCTTCACATGCATGAAAAAGAAACGTATCAGGACTCTTGAGGTGTGTAAGAGGGTGTGAGAGGGTCTATAGGGATTTACAAGTGTCCCGAAGGTGTGCTCACAGTTTGCCGTGAGAGGGAATGCAAGCAGTAGCAGCTTTGTATATTTCGGAAGCAGAATAATGAAGGAGAAGCCTTGGATTATGAAATATATATATATAAAAGTCTGGAATTTTAAACTCTGACATTGCATCAGGTGCCGGGAACGAGGAAGAATCGGTAGACCATGAGACGGAAAAGAGAACTTTGCATTTCCTTTTTCACATTGGAGATGCCGGGTTTATACAGGAGTGCATCAGTTATTAGTGATTCCTGAAGGCATCTCAGGTCTCAGTCCTGCATTCTTAAAGATAGAGGTGCTTCCAATGATTCTTTGAGAGACCAGGCCATAGAAGAACCACCATTGCTTCCATAAAGAACTGTGTTTATAATCGCTTCATATAGCAGCATAATATAGTCATCGTTTGGACTATAAGGACATATAAGGATAAAAGTATTGGGACACCTTCCAAATACTACAATTCATTGTCTTCAAGATCAAAAGTATTAAAAAAAGAGTTGATCCTGCTTTTTTTGGATTTTAGAGCATTGCTGTGAGGATTTGATTGCATCCAGTAACAAGAGCGTGGGTCAGCATGTTAGTTGTTACCCCAACTCAAATCAAATCATCCCAAAAGTATTAGATGGAGCACTAACCATCATTCCAGAGAACACAGTCCCACTGCTCCACAGCTCAGTGCTGGGGGGCTTTATATCTCTCTAGCCCACGTCTGGCATAAGGAGGCATGGTGCCAATAGGTTCATGTTTATCTGCTCCAGAGAGTCTTATTCTACTGGCAGTACTTCTCTACAGGGACTAGACAAGCTGTGTATGTGTGTCAGCAGTGAGTGCAACTTAAAGTAGCTGAATGTATTCATAAGAAGGGTTGTCCACAAACATTTGGACATATGGTGTACGTTAGATTCCAAGCCTGTCTCAGACTGCTGAAGCATCATCGCACCATTAAAGATAATTAAATGAATTAGTGACAACATCAATAGATTAAAAAGCTATTAGAAAAGCATTATTTGGGTTCTGCTGTGTTATGAGCAGTTTCACTACTCAGGCTTTTCATTTTTAGCCTCGTGAAAGAAGAGGCTGGTAGTTTCCAGGCACTTTATTATCGTCTTGCTATTAGTACTTGGCTGAGATTCAATTGACTATGTAATTGTAGCATTTGTGGCTATCATACGTTTTACTACTGAAATGTGTTCAGACACTTGCTGTACTTGGAGAAGCTTTTTTAAATGAGTCGGAATCAGATCCAGACATTATCCAGAGTTACCCGTCCACACGTCTAGCCTACAGCAGGAGATTTTCTGTGTCTGACACGTTCTCACTACAGGAAATATTATATATTAGGCAAGGGGCGGCGCCTGTGTAGCCCGTGCAGGAAGCACGGCAGCACCTTGAAGATGGCAAACGAGGCTACTGACTCATCCCTAATGATGTCATCAACATGCCCACTGTCAGTTCTCTGATGAGACGTGGGGACATTACCCAGTACTCGGACATTACCCAGACTTTCTACCATGGGACTTGCAGGATAAAGTCTGGGTACGGTACGGCTGATCCGGACATTTGCGTTCAGAAGTACAGCTCTCTGGGTTACCGTACTGTTGTATGTCTGAAAGGGGCTTTAGGCCTCGTTTCAGCTAGACATATACGATTAGATGAATCCTTGCAAAAGGCTTCCAGTTCTGTGGGATCTTTGGGCCGTGCTGCAAGCATTGAATTCTGCTGTGAGGACGCAGCAAAGGTTTTCTTCTGATGACTCTGCCATGAAGGTAAAATTTGTGCAGGTGCTGCTGCACAGTAGAATAGTGCACCACCAGTCTATAAGTATGATAAATCTTCCTGAAGGTCTTTTGCAGTGAAATGATCACATGGGGGGGGGGGCTGAATTTTGCGAGTCTGTACCAATACCACTGAAATTTTACGATTCTAATCATCGTTCATGCTAAAAAAAAAAACAGTTAAATAAACATAGTTCAACATTTTTTATTGAACAGTACTTATTTAATAATTTTACTTATTTAATTAATTCCACATTTTTTTCCAGCAACAAGAGTGGGATAGAGCCTTAATAAAGTGTTATCTTCTCTTCAAGTAATGAACAAATATCAAATATGAAAAAATCATAATGCTGCACATATCCTTCAAGTATATAAACAAACACTACTGTGTTATGAAAGTCACTCAGCCTGATATGGCACAGCAAGTCACCAGCAGTGTAATCTAGTGGTCATTATATGTCAGTAACAGCTTCCTTGTATAACGACTCTTCGTTAGGACTTCTCTGGCTTTGTGTGCATCATTATTCTCATTTTCAGAGCGATAGGTGGCTGTTTAGAGGAGCCTATGGCTGCTGATTTGGGCTGAGGTTTGAGCAGTCTATGGTTTGAATGGTGACTATGAGCAAGCCATAGCCCTAACAAGCTAATTAAGATCTGAGGGCTTGGTAAAAGTCATCTGAGAGCTCAGATCTCCTTTCCTTTTTACTCTAAAACTGTACAAAACAGAAAAAATACACTAATCCCCCCCTAACATCTTTCATATGTTTCATATTTGAAGCCTATTTTACTGGATGGTCGAAGAGCAGAGAATGGCTGTGTCTGTGTGTGTTTGTGTGTACATTTGTGTGTGTTTGTCCATATTTTCCCAAGCTTACCACTGGTGGCCCCCTGTGGTCTTGAAGGTTCATGCAGCACTATTAGCCCTCGCAGCGTGTGCTGATTTAGGTGGCTTGTCAGGGGGAGGGGGTCCTCGCCGCTGTCTTTTCCTGGAATTACCTGCACTCCTCCTGGAAAAACAGCATTAAAACAATAGGGTGAAGGAGTGAAGAGAGAGAGAGAGAAAGAGAGAGAGAACGAGAAGGGGGATGGTGGGGTAGGGGGTTAAGGGTCCTGGATAGTATTTGATTTACACCCAAAGAACGGCAGGGTGAGGGGAATTAGAAAACGAGCTGCAGAGAGCAGCTCCCCCTGTAAGCAAGGCTGCTGCGCTCACACAGTGGGGTTTAGCATGACGCAAAGACTTAAAGGTGCTTTTTCTGCAGCAGCTCTTCGGGAACGGTTCAGCATGTTTAGAACAGAGGAGATTATCCAGCCTCTCCACACTTGCATTGCAGATGATGCAGCTCTAATGGGAGGCAGGTGTATGGGAGTCCAGCAGGGCAGTAGCAGGGTCTGAAACCATGGAGTGGAATTCCAGGCTCTACAGCAGTCTCCAACAATGCAGCCGTGATTTCCAGAGAACATCAAAGGTCACTGCAGGATTCATCAGAGTGAAAGTGGACCAAAGTGCCCCGCGAGTCTGTCATTACTACACAGCAGACGTTACTTCAAAAGAGGCAACTTATTAGGCTCTGGCCTCTCTGGAATAACAACAGCATCTCTGTACAGTTTAATACGAAGACCCTCATGCTTTTACTGCTGCTCATCATAGAGCAGAAACAGTAGCTGCAAGCTAATAAACCATAAGCCAATGAAGTGTGGAGCTTAGTCAAAACTTTACGCTTGTGTCTTAAAGCATGAGTTAACTATGAATATTTTTTACACACACATACTCCTTGTCATGTCAAGTGATTTGTCCAATAAAATCCATTTTATGCTGATAAATTGTGCAGTTCCAAACCTGGCTAGTACGCCCCCAGTGGGTGAATATTCAGTTCTTCTGCGTAAGTAACTTTAGCCCAATTGATTAACGAGGATGTTGTTTTTGCCAACTATTATGTAGCACTGTGCTGCGACCTTTCTAAATGTTGACCCAATGGTTGCCGCTTGCTCCTTTCTTCCCTTTTTGCTCCTCACAAAGCCCCACCTTCAAATGCTGTGTCTAAGTGGCGTCGGAAACTGAGAAATATTGTTCATACCAAATTGCACTCGAACAGTCAGTGAAGTTGATTAAGTGGGAAACTCGAGATTCTAGATGACATATGAGTTTATGAGATGAGGCATATTTTTTTATATATAATTTTCACACTCCAATGCTCAGCTGACTAATATGAATTGTTTAGTTTGATATTTGGATGAGTCAGTGCCGTTAGTGGACGGGTCTTCCGACGATCACCTGAACAGAGTGAAGTTGTATTAACTAGTTAACCACAAATACAACTTCTGATGAGCACTTGAACGCAGCATAGCTCACAGGTTTTCCTTCTTTTTTGTCTTTTTCTTACTGGCCAGAATTAAGTATATTGTATTATACTGTATATAAAATAACAATTTATTAATATAGTAAGTGCTTCCAAACTTACCAGGTGTTCTTAAACTGCTGTAAGTTGAACATAAGGCAGTTAGTGAATATATTCATAGTTGTGACATCACAACCTCAGTAAATTCATCATGATTGTGACATCACACCTATGATGAATTCAAAATGGGCTGTTTTACAGGTAACTGTCCCTATATGTTTCCTCACTATATTGTCATGACAGCTGGTATCTCCAAAACATCAACTTTACAACCTTCTTAAGTTTTAATGGAAGTCAAAGTAAAGTAAGTCCTTTTAGAGCATTTCTGTTGGTCCAATCATCGTGACATTTTTACACAAAATATAGAACAACTGTTGAGTTCAAATTCTGTCAAAAAGTGATAATCAACAAAATGACATCATGTACTGTATAGAGTGGAAAATCAACTGTTTTGTCTCATGATATGGATATGATATGGGACGTTTTCTCTTTTGGCTGCATCTTGACCCCAAAAAGCTTTCTGTGCAGTTGCTAATGTATCATTCCCGAACACACCCGTACTGCATATGCCTCCTCACTTTCAGCCTGTGATATTTGCCTCACCTGCCCCGCTCCGCCAGATTCATCATTAACAACAGTCTGAATGAGTCCATGGCTCATCGATTTTACCTCATGGTTGGTCCCTATATCTCTGCTCGCAGCTTACAACAGAAAGCAAATTACTGGGCTGCACAGCAGAGATTGGGTGTGCCTGCCTGCGCTCTCTATTACTGGCCGTGCTCGTTTAGGATTCCTTCCTTTATGCATTTGGAGATAAATAACCCAGCCCCTTATAAGCCCAGACCGTTTGCATCCGTGCACGGGCAGCCGAGATGTCGGGGCGGTTAAGTTTCAGCGGTGTTGTGCATCCTCCAAAAGCCAACAAACGGCAGCTTCATTGATTGCTTGCTGCACACCAAAATAACACGCTGCTCAAATGAGGGTCGGGCCGAAAGGTCCCTTGGCTGCGGTAAAAATGAGGGAGATTATGTGTACGTGTGTGTATGTATGGCATGTGTGTGTGTGTGTGTGTGTGTGTGTGTGAGGAGGCCAATAGAAAACCTCAACTCATTAACTCTCAACTCCACAGCTCCAAGTTTTCATGGATTAATCAATGCTAACCTACTTTATCAAAGCCACTTATCTTCCAGATACAGAAATCCATGCATGTCCCTAACCAGCGGGTCGATATCAGAAAATATTTCACATTGTCGACCCCCTCATTGCCTTTTTCCCCCTGCCTACTTCTTTCTCTCCTCCATTCCCACTCCTGTCTCTCCCATAAATGTCCTTGGGAGTGGATTGTGTATTTGTATGTATGTGTGTGTGTGTGTGTTCGTACATGTGTGCAGGGAGAAACCCAGATCACATAACGTATTAGTTCATTTGGCCTGTCTCTCTTCAATAATGTGTAACATTACCACTGTTATTAGATGGGAGATTAATGAGGCTTGGCTAAGCTGCCCCTATCCTACAGACCACCCCCCCACCCCCATGCTCTAGATAGGCTCCAGAGTAATGGTCTGCGAGGTTGTGCATGCAGGCATTTCTGTACCCATCACATGGGCTTGTCTTGCCTGTGAAATCAGGTTTAAAATGAGGGCTGTCAGATTTACTGTACGGCACATTTTGCTGATATTTTCAAATTAATATATATTACAGACCCATAACCTTAAAACAATCTTATGTAGCAGTCTTACCTTAAAATAGTAGCTTCAAGTTTATGTTGGCTGCAATTGCCACTCTGGCATGGAAAGCTACTATGGAACTTTGTGAAGAACTGTGTAACACTTGAGTCATATTAGTGTAAAATCCTGTGATATTACTCTACCGCCTCAGTCCACATGCTTCTTTACCTTCAGATGCCAGTTCGGTGTTTCCTTTAGCTTGCCAACAAATGATTGTTTACTGTTGTCCATAAAGAAAAGCTCAAATGGGAAAAAAGGGGTGTAAAGTGAATTGTACTCCTCAACTGTAGGGGAGCTCAGGAGCATAACATACCAATTTTCGCATGATGCTGCTTTAATTGAATTCAGTTCAGTTCAGTTTAGACTGCTTCATTAATCCCAATAGGGCAATAAACACACAATTAGTCCTAAAAAATATTTATAAATGAATACAAATAAAATTACGTCAGATCAATATACATTGGTCAGTAAAAGGTCAGTGCAATGAAATGATAAGCAGCTGTAGCAATTATTTTAAAAGGCTATTAGCAGCATTTAATTGCTTAATATGTTATGTATGTTAATATGTGAGATTGCCCTGAGAGATATTTCTGATATTTCTGAAAAAGGTGGGAATTTTTGAATGCTCTGTTTTCGTTGTTTTCGTGTGGACCGCCAAAATACAGCTTTTAGGAAATGCTGATTTCACCCAATTCAGTGACTCAGTAACTCATGACCCGGGTGTGGTTCCATGTGTTCAGCAATTTTAGTGGTTGATAACATGTTTACTAAATCTAGCATGTTTACCTAGTGTAGCGCAATCACAATGTGCTGCAAATCTGGAAAATATCTTATAATTCTAAAGATTTTAATGATCTGTTCTTGATGATGTGAAATAAATTGTAACAATAATTCAAGATGAGAACTGTGTGGCGTTTTCAAGACAATGGGAGCATTCAGTAGATTTGTTTGGCTTTTTAAAGCTTTTATTTTCTTGCAGAATTTAGGCTGCAATCAAGGTAGTGCGGGTCCTCTTAGGACTGTCCAAGGTCACATAAATGGAACAGTCTAACCTGTCTGCATGGTGTTGTCGCCAGAAAGGCCCTGCCTCTCCTGTGGCGTGAAATGTTGCTTTTTCATTTCGTCATAGAAAAGAAATCATAATAAAAATTTAAAAAACTCTGGGGGTTCGTGCTTTGCCTGCCAGACAAGAGCAGGGGTATTTAGCTTAAGCTGACGTTCAAAGCTACTATAATTTACTATTGCTTATAGTTTTTCTAGGTTGTAATAATATCATGCAGACCACTGCTCAAGAAGAAGCCCAAGCTCAAGCCCTCGGCTTGGACCCAGAACCGAGGGTCAATCCCGGCTTGACTGACAGGTCGATCTCCACCTTCCTCTGAATGTCTGGATGAGCGCTGACGCTCCAGATCGATAATAAACTCCTCTGCTGGTGCACTGGAGCAGAGAAGCGATCTTTCCTTTTCTCCACTCTTTCTCTTTCCCTCAGTGACTGCCTCAGGTGATGTCTCAGATCGACGGAGGTCCAATACACAATTTATTCATACTTTTATTTATGTATTTACTGGATGTGGCGCCAGCTTGCATTCTCGTTTCCTCACCCCATGACCTGAGGGAGGGAGCTCCAGACCAGCTATCTGGTTGTGGCAACATTATAATAGTATACGGAGAGGCAGGGGTCGCTAACAGTGGCAGACTAGCCTTCCATTTATGGTTATTTACTGGCCTTAGCCAACTCTGTGTGGGGAAGCATGGAAGTAAGCAGTCCTCCACTATATGGACAAAAGTATTGGGACACCTCCATCATTTTTTTGTTTCTTCTAAACTGAAGGGTATTACTTCTGTCTAGGAAAGGCTTTCCACTAGATCTTGGAGCATTGATGTGATGATTTGATTGCATTTAGCGAATGTATTGGATGGAGCACCAACCATAATTCCAGAGAACACAGTTTCACTGCTCCACAGCTCAATGCTGGGGGGTCTTTATACCCTTCTAGCCCACGCCTGGCATGTTTAGTCCTATTCTATTGCCAGTACCTCTCTACAGGGACCTGACTAAGCTGTATGTGTGCATTTGCACGTGTGTCAGCAATGGGTGCAGCTTAAAGTAGCTGAATGCATTTATTAATGGGGTGTCCACATACATATGATATGTTTAGCTAGGCTTGCCTCAGTGAGTGGATTTGTTAGCTAAGCAGGACTTGCAGACTATTGAGTAAGAAGTGTAGCACACATGAATAGCTTTGCATGGCTTTAGCTTTAGCTTCTGGTTTAGAAGCTTGGTCTATTGACCAGCAAGCTAGAAAAGCAAAGTAATGCAGTTTCACCTGCAGGCCAGGTAAAAACGGCAGAGAGTAAGCTAGGCTAGGCTAGACTAGGCCTTTGTTTGCACCCTCACCCATTTTTCTTTCTCATTCTCCTCTCTCTTTCTGTCTCTCTTCTCCCTGGGTAGTTATAAATCTGCTCGTTATGGCATGTAGGAAATACCTACTAAGAGATTATGCCAAAAATAAAAGGTGTATAAGTACGATGGGATAGGAGATGGACCCTTGCTGCATCTGTAATTAACCATGGGGATTCTGGACAGTGTTCCCAGAGGATCCTCCACTCTTCCCCCCTCCTTTCTCCTTTTCCCCAAACCCTGCATCTGCCTTAGACAAGCTTAGAGCTCTGTGAGGCTGTAATTAATGCATTTACTGTATGTACTGCTGGCCTGGCTTGTTCTTCTTCAGTTAGAGGGCATTAGAGGCCAGGAGCCCATGGGAACAGGGTTATGGCTGTTTCAGCTCTCTTCTGTATTTTCTCTCTCACAGGCTTGTCTGATATGAACATAACTGCCGTTTTTAATCCACGTCTTACAGGGAACATCGGGCCATTACTTAAAAGTGGTTCAGTGCGCCCTTGCTGCAGAGATTTCTCTTCAGTGGAAATTTGGGAGACCTCATTGGTAAATGTCACAGGGACAGATAAATATCTGAGGAGACTATATAATTCTGTCAGACTAAAGCCTCTGCCTCCCTGAATACCACAAAGCAGCCTACAACTACGGCTTACTGCACTCATGCTAAGCAGCTGGATCAGCCATTGTTGTTTTGGGGTTTCTGCACTTAGCATTGGTGTTACTCATTACCAACTTAGGTGCTGCATGGAAAAGTGGGTCAAAATAAGACGGGCTTAAATGTATTGAACAATGCTAGCAAAAAGGTACTACTGAACAGCAGGTAGCTTCTCAATAAATCTCACTATCATCCCAGAGAACACAGTTTCACTGCTCCACAGCTCAATGCTGGGGGGCTTCATCCTCCTCTAGCCCATGCTTGGCATGTTTATCTGCTCCAGAGAGTTCTGTTGCACGGGCAGTTCTTCTCTACAGGGACTAGACAGCTTTGTAGGTGTGCATTTGCACATCTGTGTCAGCAATGGGTCACCAATGAGTAGCTGAATGCATTCATTAGAAGGGGTGTCCACAAACATATGAGATGTCCAGTGGTAAATTACACCAATGACCACTTACACTTTCCATTAGCTAGGCAAGCCTCAGTGAGCGGATTTGTTAGCAGGACTTTGTAATGCAGACTGTCTTTGCCTGGCTTTAGCTTTAGCTTCTGGTTTAGAAGCATGGTCTATTGCCCTTCTTTATTCTAGGAAAAAGCTACGATTGTACATCAGGACGCAAGAAATCTCCCTGATTCTAAAGATACATGAAGAGTTTTTAGCTTTTATTTTCTATGAGGGGTGGGACTGTGGTTTGTGAGGGGCGCAGCTAAGTTGTAATGGACTAAATGGGCGGGGTGTGCTTGTGTGGTGTGGGGCTGTGGTTTGTGATAGGTGTGGCCGTTGTTGTTAGAGGTGGGGCCGAGGTTGCGAGGGGTGGGACTGTAGTATGTGAGGGGTGGGACTGTGGTTTGTGAGGGGCAGGGCTGTGGTTTGTGAGAGGTGGGGTTGTAGTTTATGAGGGGTGGGACTGTGGTTTGTGAGGGGCGTGGCGAAGTTGTAATAGACTAAATGGGCGGGGCGTGCTTGTGTGGTGTGGGGCTGTTATTTGTGAGAGGTGGGGCTGTAGTTTTTGAGGGGTGGGGCTGTGGTTTATTAGAGGTGGGGCTGTGGTTTGTGAGAGGTGAGGCTGTGGTTTGTGAGAGGTGGGGCTGTAGTTTATGAGGGGTGGGGCTGTGGTTTGTGAGGGGTGAGGCTGTGGTTTGTGAGAGGTGGGGCTGTTATTTGTGAGAGGTGGGGCTGTAGTTTTTGAGGAGTGGGGCTGTGGTTTATTAGACGTGGGGCTGTAGTTTATGAGGGGTGGGACTGTGGTTGTGAGGGGTGGGACTATGGTTGTGAGGGGTGGGGCTGTAGTTTATGAGGGGTGGGGCTGTGGTTTGTGAGGGGTGAGGCTAAGTTGTAATTGACTAAATGGGTGGGGTGTGCTTGTGTGGTGTGGGGCTGTTGTTTGTGAAGGGCGTGGCTATTGCATAGGATGGGGTGTGATTGCAGGAAGGAACCGATGATGTTTGAGAGATTGCTTGACGTCAGCTTCTTCCAGTACAGTACCACCCAACTCAAATCCCAAATAAAAAATCTCTCAATCCAAATGACCAACACTTGTTTTTCAGACTCAATTAATTCAGTTCCTGCAGGAGCTTATAGCTAAAAGCACGAACAGATTAACCAAATAAGCAGACAGTCACTTCAACAGCATGCCAGCAGAGCTCTTCTGTATGTTCTGGTAAGAAAACTGCTACTTGTCATTGGCTTCAGCAGGGCTTTTAAAACCGGTATGAAAGCCCATTGGCTCAGAGATACAGTGCCATCTGCTGGATAAGAAATCAGTATGGCAGCACTAATGGGTCCCTTGAGTTTTGGGTTGTTGTTGTTTTTTTTGTCTGTGGGCAAAAGTGATTTGTCTTTGTAGTGGCATTTTCTAAAATGCTCAAGTAGACTAGAACAGATTTTGTGTTTCTGAGTTCATACAGACTGGGTTTAAGCCGAATGCGTTCTGCACAAAGACTTAACAGTTGAAGTACATCAAGCTAAAGTTCATTGCTGCTGGCTAACTGGCTGTAGATGGCAAGACCGTTCTGACTCTATGTGTTCCCCTTTTAATGGTGAAGCACCAAGGTTGCGCTAGCTTAGTAGACCTGGTTTCTGTGGGGTTTCTAACACAGACAGAACTGAGTAAGATACACAGCACCAGAAAAATCTTGATCCTGAGGCCAGCTCCTGGTGTTCAGTAAGAGTCAGGGACACATGTTGATTCGCCTGAGTCGACCCTCGATCAGCATATCTGCAGAAACTTGGTGTAAACAAGGACCTACAGAGAAAAGAGGCGGGCTGGGAGCTTTTCCCTCAGACATGCTAATCTCAGTTGCAGAAATGGGTCATTAAAAGGTGGGATCTGAAAGTGGTTCTTGTGTGGCTTTGCTCCAGCAGACCCTTTTTGGCACCTTTATTTTTCAGAGCGTAGCTGAATTTTTTATTTATTTATTTATTTATTGGTCCTTGCAGATGTGGCCTTGGCCCGAGAGTTACTCCACCACAGCCACAGCCAGGGGGGATGTTGATAATATAGCAGTCTCTTATTCAAGCGGTTGGCAGCCTTTATTTGGTGTTTGTTACCCTCCTTTGACCTGGGGGACTATTAAATGTCACTTCCCTTTAAGTGAGGGAGAGAAACAACTTTGCTCAACTTTGCATCACCTTTAAAGGTCAGACGTTTCCATGGCGACACACCGCACTCCCCACACCACAGTCCGTGTCGACTAGCTTCGCCTCGTTTTCTCACCTGTCTCTCTCTCTCTCTCTCTCTCTCTGTTCCCCTCCCTCTCTTCTTCGTTTTTCCCCTACTCTCCCAAGTCCTGACAGCGTGTTTTTCTTAGCGGTTTTTCCTCGGATGCGGCCGTTGACGTTTTTATTAAAGGCCCTCTCTCGCTGCGAGTGTGTGAAGGGGCTAAAGTGAAGCGGAGCAACAGGCAAAATTGCAGTACGGCAGGACAGACCCAGTCACATCCACTCGCCGCAGCCCACTGATGAGAATTAATGTGGCAGCCGATATGCAGAAAGGGGAAGAAGTGTGTGTGTGTGTGTGTTAGTGTGTGCATAGGGAGGTGGGTATTAGAGCTCAAGCTTTCCAGTCACGGTGCAGCAATTTATTAGAATTTGTTTGTCTGGCCCTGAAGTCTTCATTCCACAGCCGCATGGATGGAGGGGCAGGGGAGGGGTGGTGGAATAGGGGGATGGAGGTGATGAGGGTCATGCGCTATCAGGGCACATTACGGGGCGTTACGGGACACTCGGGGCTATAAGACACAGGTGGGAGGTATACTGGTTACATAAAGTCAATACCAGTATGATCATTTTACCAGACTGTGATACAGTGAGGGACTGTAAATCACATAGCGCTGCATAAGTGCACTATATTGGAGGAGCACAGTTTCCACACAGTTCCATTGCTCCACAGTTCACAGCTGGAGGGCTTTATTCCCCTTTTAACCCACGCCTGGCGTTAGACATGGTGCCAGTAGGTTCATGTCTAGCTGCTCCAGAGAGTCCTATTCTATTGGCAATACCTCTCAGTTTGAAACCGTTTGAAAACCACTGCTTTAATCTGTTGGAAGATATAATGCAATGTACTCCGCTTCCCAATGGGTGGATCCACACAGATATCCAGGTATCAGACGACAGACCCTGGTGAGGCCCTGCTACAGGCCTCGGAAAAAGCAACTCTAACCTTTAATGGCAGCAATTGATGCACAACATGAACGTTCTGTCAAGAAAAAACAACGACGAGAGAAAAGGCAGAGAAAATGTGATTTATTAGGTGGGGTTTCTATTTTCCAGTGCGAGAGGGTTATTGTTTTTGTAGGAGAGAAGGAGAGCGAGAGAGTGAGCGAGACCAAGAAACACAGCTTGTGTTGTGCAGGCTGAGGAGGAGATACAATGCAATGTGACATACATTGACTCAGCTCTTGTTCAGCAGCGCCTGAGCTCAGCAGGAGAGCATCTCATTGGCTAAAGAGGCTGCACGGCATCCCAGCATGCACTGCGGCAGCAGCTTTCCCCTTTTCAATCCCAGCAGGAGCTGCTTAACTATGCACATGGACTGGCCAGACATTGGGATAAGAACGGAGATCGGAGTGGAAAAAGTTAATGAGAAACTGAACTTGAACATTTCCATTGAATCTATAGTCAGCATTTTTATGATTTATTTATACACACACACACACACATATATATATATATATATAAATGACCATTTTTAACCAAATATTGGGTCAAATATTGAGCATTAGCGCTCAATGTCGCTAACACAAAAACTAGCAAGGGCCGTTGTGCAATTGACTGCTCAATATTTGCTGCTGCTCAGATCAGAGCTCTCCTTTTACAGACTGCTGAAAGCTAAAGGAAAGGCTAACTAATAGATTTTTCTGCAATTCACAGAAATAACTAGAATCCAGGCACCCAAACGTGTGAGAGCTCACTAAGTGGTGAAGTCACGCTCTGAAAACAAATCACGGAAACCCCACTGCAGTTACGAATTTAGTGACATGCTAAGTTCAAGTAAGAGGGAAAGCAAGTAAACATGGATAAACCACTGTCTACTAAATGTGCCTGAAAACAGTGGAAATCACTCCTAAGTGCTCTCAGATAAGAGGCTTTATCCTCTAAACAGGTGCAATTTGAGCCTCAGTTAGCTGGACATTCCTGTCTACACATCGCAGTCCATAGAGCACAGTTTTTTTTGCCATTTGGACGGATAGCTATCGAGTCCAATCTTCTTTAACTTGAGCACGTAATCGATTGTTATGGTCACGGTTTTGACGCTTTCCCTAAAAAACGCTGCAGCCATGTTGCGTAATGTGTTACCACTCTGTACAACTAAAGGGGGCGTATTTCAACAAGAACGTGGCATCAGTGCATACCCTCTATTCTCCATGTGACACTGTGCACCATACCATGACACCGTACGTACTCACATTAATAGTATATATATATATATATATATATATATATATATATACTATTCACATTAATAGTAATCAAATACCTGCTGTCTCATGTCTCAGGCATTTATGCTGATGTATATATATACAGTAGATATATATTTATTGTAGGGTATGAATTATTGACTAGGCTTTAAAATAATCATAAGATAAAGACACAGATTATGCATTATGCAATCCCACTTATTTCACTTAGAATTCTGATGTGAAGCAGTTGATAAGCAAATAAACTGAAAATGAAACGCATTGCTATGTGTTCAAAGGTTCAGCCTCATGAATAAGTCATAGTAAATAAATGTAGGGCTTGTGCAGCATGTGCGGCTTGAGAACTGCAATTCTGCCTCGGGTTCTTATAGGTCGTTTTTTTTATCCCGACCTGTTGACTCCAACAGAAAGCTAAAACGCGGACCTCTGACACATTCCGGTAGTGTCTTAGCGATTTAAATAGCTGTACACGTTAGAGCCGATACTCAGGCTTTCAAAATCGGTGTCTGAACAGAAAGCGTTGGTACCGTGCCATCTCTAGTCCTCATGTGTCAGCGTAATGATACATTCAGTTTCTCTGTTTTGCGGAAGTACTGACAATAACCATTATGTACTCAGAGAGGCCTACTGGGACGTCATTTATTACAATAACGATAAGAGATTGTCATATTTCCCAGCTCTAGTACAGACTAGCCTCAGTGTAAGCATAACCTCGTGACATTTCAGTGTAGTGGCAAAACCGACAGAAGCATTATAACAATACATAATTAGATGTTTTTCCCACAGTTCCCCAGTGATGTGTTCCACTTACAGCACTGAGTCAGAGCCTGCAGTTTGGCCTGACACTAAGAAAACATGGGCCCTGCAGCACAGCAATATAGCAGGATTGGTGTGTGTATGCTCTGTGTGTGTGTGTGTGTGTGTGTGTGTGTGCGTGCTCACAGAAAAAAGTGAAGCCTAGGGTGCTCTATGTGTGAGTGAGTGAGTGAGTGAGTGTGTGTGCTTGCTTGCTGGCGCTATAGCGACTGGGGTCATTTACATATAAATGAAAGTTGCCGATCACACACGGCTGACCCCATTTATTTCGGCGGACAGACAGGCAGGCCCGGCTACTGCCGACGTATTGCCGAATTACTCCAAATTACCACATTTCCATCTCCACGTCGGCCCTGTCAAACAAGCGCTCATCGCTGCCATGTTTTCTCTCTCTCTCTCTCTCTCTCTCTCTCATTCTCTCTCTGTTTCTCTCTCTCTCTCTCTCTCTCAGCAGGAATAAGTCTAATTGTCTGCAGTGAATGTAAAAAACCTGTCACCACTTGGCTGTGGGTGTCACCAGCATGGCATCGCACTCTGCTGGATTTAAAAAAGTACATAGTGAGCGAGAGAGCTTCAGTATAGTAAGGGAGAGATAGAGACAGATGGACGAGGCCCAAGCCATCATTGCTAAGTGAGAGAGTGAGACATAATGAGTCATATATCATTCAAAAAGTCTCATACAGGATCTACAGCTTTTGGAACTCGATGCTTTTGTCTACCAGCAGTAATACATTGTATCAAAACATCATGAAGCTATAAATGAAATAAATGCGGAAATAGCTGCTGCCTAAATCTTCTTAGGCCCCATGCAGATGTCCTCCGATTTTTTTTCTTTCTTTAAACTGAGGTCGTTGTTTTAGTTTTGGTCTCTCGTCCACACAGAAACAGCTGTGGCTTTTCGAAAAGTCTACATGCAGATTTCGATATATGAATAAATGTAAATGCTGCTCGATATAGATTTCTATAGTCCGAAATTTTATGACTTGCTTACTACACTGTTAAAAGTATAAGATCCTTAAGAACCCTTTGGAGGTTCTTCAGATTAAAACTGTGGAGGAACCTCTTAAGTTGCTTAAGTTGCTCAAGGAACCTTTTTCTTCTAAAACTCTTTTCTTGAAGGTTCCTCAAAGCACCTGAAGACGTTCCTCCACAATTTTCTACTTGATGAACCTTAAAGATTGCATACTTTTAACAGTGATACTCTACGTAAGAAGCCATGTGTAATTTGGGATTAAATCTTTTGTTTTCTTCATTATTCACAGTGTTTTGATGCCTCTCTTTATGAGGTACTGTCGCTCCAGGACCAGCATTCTCATGCAAGCGCTTCTGTCAAAAATAGAGGGAGGGAAATCTCAGTTTTTACAAAAGGCCTGACGTGTGGATGGGCCCTAAAATGTCTTTTCAAAAAGAGTATCTGTGGCTTTCGGGCCTGAACTTCCCCGCGACGTCTTCTGCTGATAGTCCAACATTAGTCATTGCTTCAGAGGCTATCAGGCTGAACTTTTGTTCATCTGTTTAAGCGCTTAGCTGTAGTACATGAGATTCGATCCCTCAGGTGATCCCTCGAACCAATTACTATTTGAGTCGTCTCTAGTCTTCACGGGAATCTGTTAAATCTTCCAGCTCTCTGAAACAACCGCCATTCCTGTCTGTCTCCATCTGCACCTGCTGCTTTGAGACAAGTGTCTACTGAGAGACACACACCAGAGTAATCTCCAAATCCCACAGCACAACTCTGTTAGGCCTGCTTTGCTGTAGAGGTGCACGGAGAGGAGGTCTGGAAGAACTAATCACTGACATGAACATACTGGAGAACGTAGATATTCCGTCTACCATAGTGACCATCATGAACATGGATGTTCCATCTGCCACAGTGATCATGATGAACGTAGATGTTTCAGCTACTACTGTGATCTTGATGAGCACAGACGTCCCACCTGCCACTGTGACCATGGATGATAAAGGTACCCCGTCTACCACGGTGATCCTGATGAACATAGACGTTCCACCTACCATGATGATTTTGATGAACACAGATGCTCCACATACTACAGTGACCATGATGGACATAGATATACCATCCACCACAGTGATCATGATTAGCACAGATATTCCACCCACCACCCGCGACTCCACAGGTGGTGGAGTGTTTACGAAAGGCAATCAGTGCTTGCACCTTGAGCTCAAACGACAAACCCAAGAGTTCTACAAGTGAGGTCCAGAATCTCATACCACGGCACGATAGGCAGGCAGATTTCTATCATTCCGGCCGGCTATCTGAAATGAGAGTCGGTCGCCTTTGTGTAGGTCAAGTGGTCAGATTGTAGGGGGCCAACTCCTCCAGCATGGAGCTAAACCTATCCAGTCAGTAATGTCATCGGTGACATTGGGATTCTATTAATGGCCTTGGGAGGAGCGCTGGCCCAAAGCCCGGCGGTGCGGCCATAATTGATCTGTCATGGAAGATGCCCCCGCAACCCTCCCGAGAGGCTTCCATTAGAATCTCCCAAAAGCCTGGCCCCGCTGCGCCTCGGGAACGGAGCGGGAACGCGCCCTGAAGGTCACTCCTAACAACGGACGTGGGAAATAAAGAGGCCCGGGATGTTGGATGCCGGCCATAATTGCTGGCGAACAGTGGGGTTATTTGATATTGATTCTCAATGAGGGAAATCCATGATGTCTATACAGGCTGTTTACCTCTCGGCTCAATGGCCGAGGGGCCGGTCAATAGGAGCCTGCCCGCTTTCCTGGGCGCCCCAAGGAGAAGCTGGCTCTCGCCGCTCATTTGAATGGGTGAATAGTTATCGGTTTCCCTCCCCTGCAGCCGCCGTCTGCCTCATTTGTATTTTTAGTGAATTACCCAGGATGCGCAACCTGAACCCACTTAAGCGTGTCACTTAGCATTTGTTGAAGTTTCGCCGAGACACAGGGCTCATCAGGTTTCAATGGGGGAGTCTGCGGTTAAGTGGCCACTTGTCATGTTTATTTATTTCTTTCTACTTCTTTTTTTTTTTCATTTGCTTTCTCTTTCACTCTCTCTCTCTCTTTACCAGAAATGCGACACCTACGGCGGCTGTCTAAGCTGTTTAAATGCGGATAGAGGACGGAGGAAAGGTGAAGGCGTCCGCGTTCCGCGAGCCGCGGTAATCCAGCTAAAGCGTTATTAGATTGCTTCGTGGCGCCTTTTCCTCTGCGTCGGCCATCATCTGTTAACTGTAGGGATCTGAAGAGTGTTCTTCAGTGCTGAAGCCTCCCTCTGAAGCGCCGCTGCTGTCCTAAAGCCGCCGTATCCCGCCACCAATTTGAATAATCTTAGCCGTGTTTACACATAGTCATGAGCCACTTAATCCTTTTGACTCCCACCGTAAGTAGCACGCCCATGAACACGGGGTGTATATAAATTAACAGTGTGAAAGTACAAACAGTACAGAATTTTGAAATCGGCCTCCAGGGGCGATCCCGCTCCCTCTCGCTTTCTCTCTCTCTCTTCGCCGGGGAGACACTTCCTGGTGCTACATTTGGTATGCATGGGAAATCTCTCGCAAATCCATGATATACATTATAAATGAGCTCCCTGATTTAGCATGCTTGTCATAGGTACATAAAAATCGTATATATGCCCCCTGTTTCTTCAAACAAGCTCACACACTCACATGCATGCATGCAAACACTCGTATGTGCATACGCAATGACCGCATGCATAAAAAACAGACATAAGCACACTTGTGTTTGTACAGTTGTGAACAATTAGACATGTCTGTGCTGCTACTAGCATTTTAATGAAGACCCCCTAGAAGGTTTATGGGAGCTTGGAACTGTTCATGGTGGTCCCTCAGCAGAAATAAAGGAGACGCAATTGGAGAGGCACGCGTTACGGGGTGGTAAAGAGGATGATTTGAGGAAAGGACGGAGGACAGAGAGACACAGAGAGAGAAGAAAACTGATAAAAAGTTTGGTATCACTTGAATGGTCCTTTGTAGGCGCCTCATAGATGATCACCTGACACCCTTACCCTAACCCTAACCTTAACCCTAACCCTAACCCTAACCCTAACCTTAACCTTAACCCTAACCCTAACCTTAACCTTAACCCTAACCTTAACCCTAACCCTAACCCTAACCCTAACCTTAACCTTAACCTGAACCCTAACCTTAACCTTAACCCTAACCCTAACCCTAACCTTAACCTTAACCCTAACCCTAACCTTAACCCTAACCTTAACCTTAACCCTAATCTTAACCCTAACCCTAACCTTAACCTGAACCTGAACCTGAACCTGAACCCTAACCCTAACCTTAACCCTAACCCTAACCCTAACCCTAACCTTAACCTTAACCCTAACCCTAACCTTAACCTTAACCCTAATCTTAACCCTAACCCTAACCCTAACCTTAACCTTAACCTTAACCCTAACCCTAACCCTAACCTTAACCTTAACCCTAACCTGAACCCTAACCCTAACCCTAACCCAAACCTTACACTTTTAGGGTGATTTAAGGTTTGGGTTAAGGTTAAGGCTAACCTCTTAAGCACCGGTGGCTCCTGGCTTCCCCCCTGACTTAGGAACAGCTAATCCAGTTTGCACTGCTTTGCATGTAGTTACTGATTAGTAATCCTTAGTGTGTAATAAAAATGTGATGGAGCACAAGGGGTTAAGAAAGCTGAAGCCATACCGTTAACAGGAGGTCTGCCATAATTCTGAATAATAACAGTTAATGAATTATAAATAATGTTAATAAAGGCTAATAAAAGACACACAGCACGTGTGAAGCAGTGTGTGTGTGTGTGTGTGTGTGTGTGTGTGTGTGTGTGGCCTGAGGGATATTAGAAACGTCCAGCGATCCTCTCTTCCTCTAACTCCCCTCCTGCTGTCCACAGAGAACCTGAATATGAAGCTACTCTTACCCTTTAATTCTTGAATTATCATTGTGTGTGTGTGTGTGTGTGTTTGTGCACACACTCTTGGGCATGAATTATGTTATATGCTGCAGTCCTTCTTGCTATCCCTTTTTTTCTTTTCTATTATTACTACCATTAACTTTATCTCTGCCCTAATTGTTGCCGTGGCAACGTGACACAAAAGTTCACCAATTAAATTAATTTAAATCCATTTGATTTGATTAAACTTAACCTGAGAGAGAGAGAGAAATAGAATTGAATGGGAGAGAGAGTGAGAGAGAAAGAACAAGGTATAATAGGATGAGAGAGAGAGAGAGAGAGAGAGAGAGAGAGACAGACAGAGACAGAGACAGAGAGAGAGAGAGAGAGAGAAAGAGAAAGAGAACAAAGTAGAATACGATGGGAGTGAGCGAGAGAGAGAGAGAGAGAGAGAGAGAGAGAGAGAGAGAGAACAAGGTATAATAGGATGGGAGTGAGAGAGAGAGAGAGAGAGAGAGAGAGAGAGAGAGAGAGAACAAGGTAGAATAGGATGGGAGTGAGAGAGAGAGAGAGAGAACAAGGTAGAATAGGATGGGAGTGAGAGAGAGAGAGAGAGAGAACAAGGTAGAATAGGATGGGAGTGAGAGAGAGAGAGAGAGAACAAGGTAGAATAGGATGGGAGTGAGAGAGAGAGAGAGAGAGAGAACAAGGTAGAATAGGATGGGAGTGAGAGAGAGAGAGAGAGAGAACAAGGTAGAATAGGATGGGAGTGAGAGAGAGAGAGAGAGAGAGAACAAGGTAGAATAGGATGGGAGTGAGAGAGAGAGAGAGAGAGAACAAGGTAGAATAGGATAGGAGTGAGAGAGAGAGAGAGAGAGAGAACAAGGTAGAATAGGATGGGAGTGAGAGAGAGAGATAAAACATGGTAAAATAAATGAGAGAGAAAATAGAAAGAGAGAGAGAGACAATGAGAAAGTGAGAGAACAAGGTAGAATAAGCAAGAAAGAGAGAGAATCGGACAAAGAGAGAGAGAGAGAGAGAGGAAAGCAGAGAGAAGGGAAAGAACTATTAAATGGTGACCTTTTCCACAATCAGTTGCATACAGTATTATTAAGGGGAGCAAAGAAGGAACATGTGGAACACTCACACATACACACACACACACACACACAAAGATACATTTATACATACACACACATGCTCTTAAACTCAATGCACTCTTTCTCTTCTATGGTATAAATGAATTCTGGCTGCAGTGTTTGCAGAAACTCTCTCTCCTCTCTCTCTCTCTCTCTCTCTCTCTCTCTCTCTCTCTCTATCTCTCTCTCTCTCTCTCTCTCTCTCTCGCGCGCGCCCGCACCCTCTCTCGCTCTCTGCTCTAAAACGCCTCCTGCTCGGTGAAGTCTGTGTTGTGCGCCGGCTAATCGATCACTCCATTAATTCTATTTAGCAGTACAAGTGTGGATTTTAGCGGCCCACAAAGGCCACCTGTGCAGCGCGGGTCACCTTAACACCTCTAAAGGCCCGCATTGATTTTCAGCAGGACTTATTTCATGAAGCCGGTCTCGGGACAGGGCGCAGATGAAGATGAACTAGGAGGCTAAATCACTTTTCTTTTGCCTCTTTTTCACTCCCTCGCTATTTCTCATCCTCTGTTCCTTTCCTCTGCATTGTTCCTCATGTCTCTCTCTTTCTCTGCTTCTGTCTGTTCCTCATGGTTTCGGGGCAGCAGTGCAGCGATTGAAGCTTTTTTTTTGTTGGGTTGCTTATTTGGAGTGAGCTGAAGTGTCCGATTGAGTAGCAGGAATTAGCAGTCCTGTTGACTCTCGGGTGGTGCAACCATCTAAGGCCCCGTTCACACCTGGGCGTCGTTATATCTGGATCCAAGCCAAGTAACCATGCAAGTGTAAATGCTCCCAAATTAGATGGCTTAAACCACTTCAGGAGGTGGTCTGATCTGAGGCGCACCCGAGCCACTTTACAGCAACGGATTATCATGCAAGGAGCTAATTTGCATATTCCGCCCCACACATCGATCAGATCTCAGTGTAAAAATCTTATCAGGATACAGTCCAGATACCAGTCACGTGACATGGCCAGGTGTAAACAGGGTGTAAGTGTTAACCCACAGGTGATGCCACAGCCATCCGCTACCAGCAGTCCAAGAGAGCATAGCTAGCCTTGCTAGCCTTTCTGGGTAGGTAGGATGGCCCTCCGTCTCTCCCATTATTTAGCACGATGTTAGCCAGCGCAGGCATCTGTTAGCTGACACAGCAGAAGTAGCAGTTGGTCTTCGTCTCTAAGCGAGTTAAGCTGTCCAGTGATGTTGCAGTACTTCACATGTCTCAGAGGAAACATCTGCTAGTCTTCATATTCCTGGTACCTCAGTCCAGCTAGGTCCTAGACTAAACTGTGGGGAAAAATGAGGTCAAATCTGACCTGAGATGACCTGTGATAGCTGGCTTTGTGATGTGGCTCTGAGATTGAAGTGAAAGCTTCAGTTTTCCAAAAGTACACACTGCATGATTTAGCATGGCTCCATATCCCTACAAGCAGAGCAAGAGGAGCTTGTGAACTTTATTAAATATGAGATTAAATTATTAAGCAAAGCAAAGCAGGGTCTTTCGAGGGCCTGGAGTGGGAGGTCAAGTTAAGTATCTCTCCCTCTCTCTCACTCGCTCTCCCTCTTTGTGTTTATATCAACTTTGAGTATGAAGTCCATCTTAAGTGCGGCATGACCTTACGAATAAATAGATGGATTCTGACCTGGGTGTGGGTGGTGGGCATGTGTCAGTTAGACGTGTGTGAAAATGGCCGGTGCTGGACCACGTCGCTCAGGCTGAGTCTGACGAAGCTGCTGGAGATGTAGAAGAGCTGGCAGGCATGACTGCGTCCAAGAAAAGCAGGCCATAGCCAGAGTTAAGAAAATGTAGGGTGGGCTCCTGTTGTGAGCCCTTGTGACCTTATGTAAATCATGGTTTCTTCATGTTCTCGTTGGATGGTTGTGTGCTCCACTTGCAAAGCCATAATGAGGAAATCTTTGTAGGAAAGGGCTTTGTAGTCCACAGTGGGGTGTAATTGAGTAAAAGTACCTACTGTACAAATGGATTACTGAGTCTGAAAAGGCAGCATTCACAACACAGTTTTTACATTTTTAGGGGAATATTTTTTGAATAATTACCCACTAGCAACAGGGATATCTGAATAGGAAAATATTCAGAATGAACAGATGAACACTGCCTTACTGGGCTCCAACACCCCATACCAAATGACCTGAATACACCAAAAGAAGTACATCATCAAAAAAATATGATTACCCCATCCCAGCAGAGCTGCCGCTCCATATAGCCCATGCAGACCATGCACAGAACACAATAAATACATTTAAAACATATAGATAACTACATATATATGTTTTATATATCGCTGATCAGTTATTGATTGCATACTAAAGCAAGCATGAGTAGGCTGATAAATCACTGTGCTGATCAGTTATTTCAGTGGTTTGTGTGTGAAATAATTAAACTCAATGTTAAAATGGGGTTCTTCAGGGGTTCTTTAGTAAAAGATTCTAGTCAAAGGAGCTATTGCATTGACATTAGATGCCTATAAGGGTCTTTGCCTGGTTAAAGGGTTCTTTGCATTGGTGGAAAACCTTTTGTAGATGATTCGTAAAATGATTTGTAAAAAAGGGTCTATATAGCACCAAAAGGGGTTTCATCTATCTGCAGTCAATGGGGTCTCCGCATTAGTAGATAACTGTATACTGTTTTCTTATAGTGGATCCATATAGCACCAGAAATGGTTCCATCCATGAGTAGCCAATGGGTTCTGTCAATGGTGGTATTTAGAAGCTTCTTAAGTATGGATGGCACTATGTAGCATTAAAAAGGTTTCCTACTATCAGCATTAAATTAGGTTTTTTGCATTACTAGAAAACCTTTTGTAGATGGTTGGTTAAACTGCCCAAAGCACAATAAATACATCTAATATATATATATATATATATATATATATATATATATATATATATATATATATATTATTGTACATATATGTATGTATGTTTTTTATAGCTGATTTATAGCTCTACTAAAGCCTGAGTAGACTGATAAATCAATGCTGAATATCCTGAATATACTAGACAAGTGGGGCAGTTTTACGTCACTAAACACATTTGGGGCAGTGTAATCAGTATTCAGTCATCAATACCTTTTCTAAGTCGTCATCACAGCCCTGTTTGTAGTTGGACATGTGGAGGACTTGCCAGCCAAGTCTGTTTGTCAAATGCACCGCTGCCGTTAGCTGTTTAGCTAAGCCAATCTATTTTGGTAGCAGCCTAAAATGTTCCTTCATTGTAAAAATGTAACCAACTAATGGTTACAGATGCGAGCAGATGTCTAATTAGTGCTCTATAGAGTGGGTTACAGCGAGAGAACAGAAGGATGAGAACAGGATCTAAATGAGTGCTGTGCTGTAGAACAGAGCCATATCAAGGCTGTGGATGGTGCTGTGTTGCTACAGTAGCCTTGGATTAGAACTGCAGGCAGATGGACAGAGCATACTGGAGTCTCTCTGAGCTCTGGCCTGGTGTCCACACACACACACACACACACACACACACACACATACACACACATACACACACCCCACAATAAAACCCTGATCACACAATCTGATGTTTCTCTATTCATTGTCAAGGCAACTGCAGAGCTGATTCAGTTCAGTTCACCGTCTGACATACAGTTATCTGCAAACATGGACAAAAGCTTTCAGGACGACTGCTGCTGCTCTTTGTCTCTGTACTAATGTCCTTTTGTCATATATTACAGTGCCTGAAACCCCAGAACCCATATTTTGTGTGTATGTGTGTGTTTAGTAGATGAGATTATGGTTTGTAATTGGCTAAACTATTGCTTTAAGAGTCATGTGACACTTATGACCTTTTCCACTTGTTTCTGTAGAAAGGCATTGACCAATAGAATGGGACGCTGGAGAGTAGCCACATATGTTCCTAAGTTCACCAAGTCTAATGCATGGGCTAATGGGGTTTTTACGTCCCCAGTTTTAAGTTCCGGAGTGGTGGAGCTCCATCTGTTCCACTTGGGATGCGATGGTATGGCAGAACTATTTACCTGACCTCATTATATCAGTACCTGACCTCATTAATGCAATTGTGGCCGAATGCAGTCAAATCCTCACAGCAATGTTCCAAAATCTAGTGGTGATCTAAGGTGAACAAACTCCCTATTATTGCCCTTGATTTCAGAAAAAAAATGGTTCTATATAGCACCAAAAGAGGTTCCATCTATCTGCGGTCAACAGGGTTTCCACATTGGCGGATAACTTTTGTAGATGACTGTATATAGAGCTTTCTTAAAGTGGATAAATTAAAAAGGGTTCCAACCATCAGCAGTAAATGGGTTCTTTGCATTGAAATTGCTTTGTAGCTGGTTGGTTACAGAACCTTTGTAAAATGATTGTAAACAGAACCTTATTAAAATGGCTCTGTAGAACACCACAGACACTTCCATCCATCAGCAGAGGATCCCTCCCATTGATGGAAAAGCTTTTGTAGATGGTTGTATATAGAACCCTTTAAAATGGTTCTATATAGCACCAAAAAGGTTCTATATATGGGTTCCTCGCTTTGGTGTATATATTTTTATATAGAACCTTCATAAAATTGGTTCTATACAGCCCAAAAAAGGTTCCTTTGCTTATTTTGCATTGGTGGAAAATCTTTTTGTAATCTTTAATATGGTTCTATATAGCACATTTACATTTTCGTGCATTTAGCACGAAAGAAGGTTCCATCCATGGGTTCTTTTGGTGCTATATAGAACCATTTTAAAGGGTTCTATATTTAACCATCTACATGGTTAAATGGTTATATATAAATATATAAATGGTTCTATATAGCACCAAAAAAGGTTCCTTTGGTTTTTTGCATTGATGGGAACCATTATTTTGTAGATAACTTTTACTTCTTAAAAGTGGTTCCATGTAACACCACAAAGAGTCAGTGGGTTTCTACCCATTGTTTGGAAGTCTGTCGAAGATAAAAGACATAGAACCTTCTTTAAAACGGTTCTCTATTGCACCAAGCAGGGTTCCATTAGAACCCATCGTTCAGTACCATATAGAACCATTTGTGCATATAGTGTAGGTGAAGAGCGCTATCCAGGCTTCAGCGCCTCTTTTTTCCTCTCTCAGCTTTCACCCTTCTCCTTCTCTTCCTCTGCCCAACTGATGCTGAGCTCCTTTCTCTAAGCATCACTGCCTCTCTCTACCGTCTTCTCTCTCTCTCTCCCACTGCTCTCTTCCTGCTGCTGGAGCAAACGCCTCAGGAGGCGCTGGACGGGCTGGCCAGGGTGCAAGCCGGACAAAAAAAAAAAAAAAGTGCAAGCAGTGGTGAATTGCTAATAGGCTATCATCGCACCGAAGAGGCGGGGGCTAGCCAGAGGTCTGTAAGCCATTAAAGAAACGTCAACTCGGCATAGGTGCGCCGGGAATTATGGGTCACCGGCCAGGAAGTGGAGTCGGCTGCCTATTGGCCAGAGGAGTGCCCTGTAATCCGTCACAGTGCCGGTGTGGCAGTGACAGCGAGAGGATGCTCCCCCTCACTCTGCCCGCAGGAGGGCAAAGCAGGCACAGCTTGCTGCAGCAGGGGACCAGTGGCTGTTGGATAACGTGCCTGAGAGCTAGCGTTTAGTTAGTTACACTGTATGGACAAAAGTATTAGGACACCTGCCTCTACTGTCCAGGGAAGGCTTTCCACAAGATTTTGGTGGTGAGCATTGCTGTGAGGATTTGATAGCAATTCAGCAACAAGAGCATTAGTAAGGTCAAGCTCGGTATTTGAACTTGCAACCCCCAGACCATAGTGGTAGCGTTAGACTGTTAGACTGCTGAGCAGCTCTGAGCCCCTGTGATGACATTTTAGGATTGTTGGAGACTTCTTTATGCTGATCTTGTGGTCTGCTCTTGCTAGGACAGCCTGATCTGGCCATGCTGGCAGTGGTTGATTGTTCTCCACTTGTAAATAATTATTTGGACAGTGGAACGGCTGATTTCTAATAATTCTGAGATCTTTAAGAAACCCTTCCCAGACTCATCTGCATGTACGATCTTCTTTCTGAAGGCCTCAGAGAGCTCTTTGGATCTGGTCACGGTGATCTTTACCACTCACTTTAACAATCATGAGCAAACCAAACTAAATGTCTGGGGTTTAAATAAGACAGGCTCCTCCAGAATCCTCTCTGACCATGTTCTGATCATCTGCAGCTGGTGTGCTGCACCTGATTTTAATGTTCGCCATTTTATACAGTAACAAAAGCAGTGTAAAACTGGAGATTGATGAACAGTACAGATCCAGAAGAACCTGGTGTCACATGTTCTTTGAACGAGGCCTCCTCTAGCTCTACGGTGGCCTTGCTGCAAATGTGTGTGTGTATGATGCTTCTACACTGACCACAGGATGAAGTGAAGTAGGGTGGAGAGGGCATATCCTTCTCTCTTTCTCCCTCTTTCTCCCTCTCTGTCTGTGCCCTTGTCTATCTGTGACTGTCTCTTTCCTCTCTGTTTCTCTCTCTCTCTCGTTCACTCTCGCTCTCTTTATCTCTCCTCCACACCCTGCTGAACTCTGTGCCTGGCCTGCCTGCTGGTTACAGGATTAAGACTCTTTCCTCCTGGCCCGTCCATCCATCAGCAGTCAAGCTGGTGTGGTGACTGGGTCACTCAAAGCGCTTTGTACGGACTCAGATAGCCGCCGTCACTCCATGCTCTTTACACAGGAGGCTAGATGAAATGGGTAAAAGGTCAGCGGCTGTTCCGCATTGCCAGGACCAGGGACAGTGAGAGATACGAGGAGGGAGATTTCATCTGGAACATTGACCTTTGAGAGAGAATTTGAGGGGCAGAGCTCCTAAAATGCAAGCCCAAGGTTGAGTATGCGGGCTCAGTGTCACGTAGCTCTTAGAGCTGTGCTTGTGAGGGGCTTGGTGTGAGAAGGTTGAGGGCTGGAGTTGTTTTAGGCTTCAGGAGATGTGAGTGGAGTGGAGTGAGTGTTACTCACATAGGAGCTAAAGGATTGCTCTGTAGCTGGGGTTTCTGCCATTGAGAAGCTGTGCAGCTCGGTCCTTATCAGTGTTTCTGCAGCGGGGCTGGAAGGAACCTTCGGAAACAACAGGCACACATACGAAGCTGGTGGTTTCGTGTGACTAGTATATCGATTGTGGGCTGATTAGATGTTAAACACATGCGTTCACACTGATCTGTCGAGCTGATAAACATGTAATATGCAAATCAGCTCAGTTGCCAGTGTTTTCCCTCTCCTCTATTACAATGATTGCCACTGGCATCAGGAACCACGTTGGCTAAAATGTAAAAGGCCTTCTAGCTGTCCACCAATGTCAATAGACATTGATATCTGGTTGAAAGAAGGTCATGATGTTGGGTGACCAGAATTCAATATCAGGACAACGTCTACTGACAACCTCAATTTGGCGTCTAATATTGACGACAGATGGTGTTAACATTTTGTTGGTTTTAAGTTAAGAAGTGATGTTAAGTAACCATTATCAACATCGTAAAATACCAACATTTAGTTGTGAGGTATGGAGACTAAAACCCAACGTCTTAGACTAAACCTAACGAAACATAATGTTGACGTCCACACAACATGAATCTATGCTGATTGTTATGCTCAAATATGGATACAGGGCCCCGAGTATCACTATGACCAGAGGGTCGCTAGTTCGAATCCCGGTCATGCTGATAGTTATCGGCAGCCGGGGCCTTGAGAGAGAGAGCACAACTGTCCTCACTCTTTCCAGGGAGGAAATGTAAGACAAAAGAGGCAGCGTGTCTGTATGGCAACGGTCAACGATTGGCTACACAGTGCTGGCTGATACTGGATATGCTGACCGATGTATCAGAGCCGGGTACAGAGCTCTTTTCCTCCAAGCAGGTTGTTTGGCTTGCCCGTTGACGTTGCATCGGTGGCAATTCAGGAAAATAGATGCTAGCTGGTTTTGAGTCTTTACCCTCCCAGTGTCGGGAGCATTGCATGTGATGGGGGGAATATGTATCGGTTGGGTAATTGGCGATCCACATTGTGGAGAAATAGGTAAAAAAAAAAAACTGAAATAAATATGTATATGGATATGAATAGAGCCTGCAGTCCACACTCGGACACGGATACAGACAGAACGGGGCAATACCACTGGAAATCATGGGGCCAGTGTAGCCAGTAGTGCAAGTAATACATGGCCGTTGCCATACAGACACCGCGAAGAAGAAGCCAATCACACCGCTGCATCTTTTGTCTTACATTACCACAACCTCCTGCACCACCGCTGCGTTTGTTGCACACAGACTTCTGGAAAGCAGTCCTGAACACATATACACACACGTGCACACACACATGGATGTACATGCACACACATACACGCCCACAGACACATACACAGCCCACATGCACTTGGACAGTTCTTCTTTCTTCACTCCTCCTCTGTTTTCTCTCGTTTCTCTGTTGCCTCACCCTCCGCCTGCGAGAGGGTCCACAAAACAAATGAGTTCACCATTAAATCAGATTTAACCACAGCACAGCTCTCTCTCCCTCACTCTCTCTCTCTCCCTCTCCTGATCTCCTCCCGTCCTTTCTTCCTCCAGCGTGAGCTAGATTTATTAGGTGAGCGGAGGCCCTGGGCTGTCACCACTCAGCACACTTTTAAATCAATAATTGGAAATATTAATTATCACAGCTGGGACGCTCCAGTTAAACATGTTTATTCCCCTATTAGGAATAACAGAGGAGAGGCAGCTTTGATGGCCTGCTAATGCTTATTAATGATCAGGGGATAGGCTGTTATCTCCTTCCTCAACTGGCCGAACGTCAGGAAAACACACACATACACAAACAACCTCCAGTCTCTGTAGCCTGTGCAGAAGCTCACTGTTCCAGAGGAGATATTCAAGCTCATAAAGAGGATCTGGGAGAGTTTTTTAATCGGGGCACTGAGGCCAGGTTCACAGCAAGCCTCATTTATTGAGAAAGGAGCTACAATATGATCACAGTCGTATAAAAGTTGACCCATTGACTGCCATTCATAGCTTGAGAGTTTTGGCTATTTTATTTTGTCATAATACCAAAGTTTAAACTGGTTTTAACTGGTTGGTGCACGGGTGAAAGTACTGTACTTTATTTATCTTTGATCTGGACTGAAGCAGAAAATGATACACCGCTGCATTTTAGTTCTGGTTTGTTTAGCGTTCACACTGAAATTGAGCCTAAAACCATAACCAAAAGCCACATGGTTGCAGCTGATATGATGATGTAAATTTGTCACCCAATGATAAAAGTTGTTCTCAGGCTAGTCATATACTGGTTTAACTGGGCTTGAGGAGTTTGGCATAAGCCGGCGTTACTGTGGTTTTCCTGCAGTGCCAAATGTAAAGAAACCTTGTATAACCATACACCACCTATATATTGGTAGGTGTAGGTGTGGCGCAACAGATAACACCACTACCTGCCACTGAGCTACAACACCATGTAGGAGACTGGGGTTTGATTTCTTGTCTGGGTGACTGTGCTGCGCTACACCAATAAGAGTCCTTGGGCAAGACTCCTAACACTACACTGGCCCAACTCTGTAATACGAGTAACCTTGTAAGTCGCTCTGGATAAGAGCTTCAGCTAAATACCATAAATGTAAATGTCAGCTAAATACCATAAATGTAGCTTATGAAGAGACAAACATGTCCACATGTCAAAACAGTGTCAAAATCCATCCTTTGCGAGTCTTGTATTTGGTTCGCAACAGGGTTTAAATGTGAACGTCACTGACAAAGCAATCCCAACCAGGTTTCTTCACAATCCAAAACCGGCCACGTCTAAATCCCCCTGTAGTATTCCCATCTAGCTATGTTAACATCCCCAACCCTATACCGCTAGCTGCGTATTAGATAATGTACAGATAATGCTACTCTAAAGGACTTGCCACTAATATTGACGCTGCTGTTGGCTAATATACTGTAGGCCGATATGCTGTACGTTATTTATTGTGACATTTACTTCAGTACTTTCATTGATATAGGTCCTTTAATAATGCGCTGATTACATAGTTAAAAAAAAAAAAGTTTCCCATTCCAACACTTTGGAATTGCAAGAGGATAGCGGACCACCGCTGGCCCACTAACGGCACAGCTGGTGATCCATTGGCATTTTGCTCAGTGTTTTCTGGGTGACTCATTGGTGGTTAAGCAGAATATTAGACAAACTGCTGCTTTTCTGGGCTCGTTTTCCATCAACAGTCGAATTTACTTATTTATTCCTCCACGTTTTACTTTTGTTACCCTTTAGAAATTAAAAAAAAATTAACTTTCAACAACAACTGAGACATTTTATATCAGATCATCTAATATTTGTCTTTATTTCCAATAAAAGTATTTCTGGTATTTCTAATATTTATTTATATTTTATAAAATAAAAGTCTTTGTGCTTGAGAAAATGAAAAACTAGTTAGATTTTGTATGAATGACAATTATCTGGGTTGTCTGAGAATGGACCAGCAGTGCTGAGCACTAGACGGATATTTGTTTGCTGGGAATTGTGGAAATTCATGGGATTTTTGCCAACATTGTGGGTGAAACGTTATTCGTTTATATGCTTAAACGTATAAGCCAAACTGTTAACTTCATCACACAAATATAACAGCTGAGAAATGTTTAATTAGTTAATAGATCCAGGTTCGATTGACACATTGTCCTCCATGTGAGTGAAAGCTTCATTAACCGACACAGATTTGTTCTTCATTGTGGCTTTATGGACGTACTGTATGTGTACGCTGTGTAATTGTTTGTGAGTCCTATATGTGTCAGAGTGACAACAACAACAACAACAACAACAACAACAAAATGTACTTTCTTGCACATAAACTAAGGCTCAGAGTCTGCCTTATGAAAGCAAACCATTAATATTGTCTCCGGCAGCTGCTCTCTGTATGAGTGGTCACACAATGCTGCAAAACCAACACTAGATTTATTGCACATTTGTCATATAAGAAAGCAGGCGGACGCGGTCCAGATTTGCAGCCTGTAATGTGCTGATTGTCCTGAATCTGCATAGAGTGGAGCCCAGCGGCCTGTATGAAAACCTGATGCATTTGCCCATATATTTTAGATTTACATATTTTGTCTCCTGTGAAGCTTTTGTTATTTTATAGCTTTGTCCTATTTGTTTATTTTTTATTTATATTTTGTATGATTTAGTTCTTTGTGGAAAACCTTCTGCTAGCCTTAGTAGTAAGTAATGGGGATTTGCTAGCATCAAGCTAACAGTAGTAAATTAAGCAATTTTATAGAAGCTCTTCAGATGAACTGCAGACGTTTGAAGCTCGTAACAGACAATAAGAGACGTTTAGACTGAACGTTAGATTGGATGTTGACTCTTTCTGGAAAGATCTCAACTCAGTGCATGGCTCCAGGGGCATCGTATGGGTGAAAGTTAGGATGATTCTAGGGGCCCTTGACTGACTTATGAGCCTTTAAATGAGTTAAATGAGTATTTTGGCAGAATTGTTAGAGTTCTGTGGCCCAGTTTAATATATTTTCATGGGGCCCAAACCCCCTGTCAGTGTCCCTGCCTGTATCAGTTTATTACTGGTGCAGACAGAATATGGCTGCCATAGAGCACAGTATAGAGAACAAGTCAGTCCCTTACACAGCAATGTTTATCACAGAAACCTTGTAATTCACTCCAACAATAGATTAACATGTGAGCTTTGCTAAAATATTGCTAATCTCCACTAACCTTGTAATCGGGAGTTGCCTGTAAAGTTAGCGTCAAGCTAACAGTGGTAAATTTAGGCATTTTATAGAAGCTCTTCAAATTAACTGCAGATGTTTGAAGCTCGGATCAGACTTTTAAATAACATTATTTACTTTAAATGTTAGACTGGATGTTGACTTCTTCTGGAAAGATTTTAACTGAGCAAAATACAGAGAACCTACATGATGTTGTTTACGCTAAAAGATGCAGATGCAGGAATCAAAATATAAATATGTCCCTTACACAGCAATGTTTACCTCAAAAACCTTGTCATTCATTTCAAAAAGTAGCTTTACATGTCCACTCTGCTAGCCTAATGCTAATTTCTATTAGCCTTGTAATATGGAATTGCATGTTATGTTAGCATCAGGCTAACAGTGGTGAATTTTGGCTTTTAGAGCAGCTCTCCAGACCAACTGCAGACATTTGAAGCTCATAACATACTTTAGGTAACATATTCTGAGTCTGCCTCTGTTCATTGCTGCAGCCTGTAAAGCTGGTTGACCACTTTGGTCAGGCTGGTCATACTTATGAACCAGGGTGGTCATGCTGGTCAACCAGTCACACCAGCTTAACGACCAGCTTGGCTAAGTTGGTGATGCTGATAGATGCTGGTCAACAAGCTTGGTCATACTGGTTGACTAGCTTGGCCAGGTTTGTCTTACCTGTATACCAGGTATAACATAAAATTCCAACAAAAACAGAACTGTCCAAGCTGCCAAATGTCACTGCAGCAGCGTCTCGGGTACTTAGTGCTTGGTGGTTGGTCCCTCAACCTGCTACTAGGCCCCTCCAAACTGAAATTCTGCCTAGGCCGAGTGTACGAAGTGCACCAATGGTAAGGTTCCAGATAAAATGGCCTAGTATTGCAGCTACACAGTAGATGAATCTCATAAACTCACCATTTCAATATATATTATATATTGGAGATGCAATATACCATATATGATTTTCCTGCACGGGTTATTGCAGACGGAAAACTGGTCTCTCTCTGGAAAACAGACCCCCACACCTGTACGTCTATCCTGCCCCATTCCCAACTATTTACTCCATTCAATTGGCCTCTGCTCCTGTAGTAAACAGTGGGATTACCTGTGCTTGTTTGCACAAAAGCAAGCAAGGACGAAGAGGCGAGTGGGGGGCTTTTTTTTTTTTTTTACCAAGTGGGGAAGAGGCTTGATTTATTTTTTTCCAAAAAAACAACAACAGAGGACCAATTCTACTGGATGCTACGCTAACCAAGGGAGCGCCGGACCCTGTGTATCATCACAAATGGACGTAGACACGGTTGACACGCTCCTGTTGGGACACTGGGGGATTTAAATTGTTCCGCCGAGTTCAAACAACAGCTTGGCGAACGCGGGGACGTCTGCGCTTTTGCTGCGGGAAGCACTCTGAGAGTGTAGAAAAGTGTGTGTGTGTGTGTGTGTTTCTGCTAGGCCGGCTCCATCAGCATATGTGTGGGAGCGTTAGGGCGGAGTCTGGACTGAAAAAGTGTCACTCAGCTGAGGAGCTGAGGAGCAATCTTATCTGGCAGTTGCAGGCATCTCTTCCTCTCTCTCCCTCTCTCTCTCCCTTTACACCTCCACCTCCACTCCCTGTTCTCCTACACCTTCGTGCGTTTGCTGTTTCTGAGCACAGAGGCTTCCTGGAATCTATCACAATTAGAACACATGTTGTAGTGGAGCGGCGCGGGTGCATAAGGTGATCCCCTCTGTGTCTCTAGTTTATCATATGAGTAAAGAACGCTCAGAATATGAACGCATACAACAGCAGAGAAAGGCAGGGAGCTCTCTCAGGGCCCAGGCTGAATGAATGGTTTCCCTGACAACCGCATGAGTTCATCAGCTGGTAGTCTTTGTTTTCTGTCTATTTGTGTGTGTGTGTGTGTGCATTGTGAGTGTGTTTTAAGTATTACATCAGTAGATTTGATACCTTACACGAAGAACCATTTTTGCAAAAGAGATGTTTGTGTGGAGAATCTTTTAAAGGTTCTGTTTGATATCTTATAATCCAGTTTGGCCAATCATATCCCTGACCAATCAGCTCCCAGCTCACCCTAAACACTGCAGTCAAATCACTTCCTGTGTGTGTGTGTAGTGGTACACACTCTGGACTGATATCTGTGGTTGTTGGTGTACTGGGGTGTCATAACTGGTTTATAGTGGGTGAATGTACTGTGTGTGGTTTGGGTTTCTATAGCATGTGTGCATTAGCATTAGCTTCAGCCTCTAGTCAATTCTGAATGTGCTGTTCAGAGCAGATTTAAAAGCAAAGACAGGCGAGCGGTTCTGCGGTTCTCCCGCTGGTAAAACAGAGCGTTTCAGTGATGGTTTTATATAGGGTCAGATATTATGATCTGTTTTTATGTTCCACTGTAAAATAGCTCCACACTGCAGACTCGAAACTATTTTATATACCTTCGGAGAACGTCCGCACTGCTGCCGCCTGGCCCATAATGTCCATTAATGGTGCCTTGAAGCCATCAGATGGCTCTCTGAACACTGTGGATAAAACAAAGACTCAGAATTAGACTGGGATTAAAATAGCCAATATCCGATCCATTCAAATATGCCTGAATCTGCCCCAATCACAATCCACTGGATCGGATCGCTATTTAGTTATTTGCTGTGCATCAGAAAACAGTATTTTCCATTTCAGGAAACTGATTAAAACCAGGTTCACTCCTAATAAAGAAATAAAGAAATAAATACATTTAAATTAAATAAATGAAAGCTGCTAGAAGTTAAATGAAAGGCCATAGAAGAACCACTTGTGGTCCATAAGAGATATGTGAGTGTGAAGAGCCTTTTAAAGGCCTTAATGTGTCTGGCCTTATGCACAGACCACAAAAAAAAGCCAACCTGGACTCCAAGCCAAAAATATTCCTTGCCCTTCTGTTCCATCCCAGAGTGGGGTCTGCACTAACAAACTGTTCATATAGTTCAACATTTCTTCAGTTCTGAAATATCATTAGATCTTATCTGCAGGCCTAGAAGGTCCTGGTGGTTTCCTTCTGCTGTGATATGATTGGCAGTGACCAGTGGTCTCATTTCTTAACTGAAATAAACAGTGTAAACGCAAAGTCTTCAATACTGTAATGTTTTAGCACTGGGGAAGGGGTACCCAAGTTGTTTTTTTAGCTGTAAATGATCAGTAACAGTATCAGTCAATATCGGCCAGTATTATCAGACCACCGATATATCAGTCGATCTCTAAACAGCACATCATACCCAAACCACATAAGCAAGTCTTACTTAGCAACCGGATATGAGTTAAGGCAAATGTATGATGATTGAGGCATGCAGTCTACACAGTACTGAACGAGTCTCCATAATCCTCCATTTTCAAATTTCCAATTTCTGGCTGAAGCTTCACTCTAATTAGCTGATTAGCTGAATGATGTGTATTAGAGCAGGGAAAAAGCCAAAATTATAGTTATGTTCAGGACCAGAATTGGAAACCACTACATTAGTGAGTGTGTGTATATGTGTGTGTGTGTGTGTGCCAGCCAGATGTGTGTCCATGCCATTAGAGGTAGCTAGAGCACACATTGCCCTCACGTAAACAAACAGCCCATTACAGCAGCATTTTATGGCGGGGGCAGTCACCACATTCACACCTGCATCCATAAACCTCAGGACTAAGAGCAATGTGTTTGGACCTCATCCTCGCGATGGAGTCAGGGAGGCGGTTGTGAGATGGGAGGAAGCCAGAGTCTCAGCAACAGACCTGTGTTGCAGTGGGTTGCGTTTGCAGTGTTGCATGCGTATTGCCGCGCAGTTAGGAACGCATTCCGTCTGATGTCAGGCACTTCACCGGCATCGCTGCTTGTGTTTGATGTCAGGCGATTTGCTGCAGATGGGAACGTTTCCTGAAGAGTTTGTTTGTTTATTTATTTACTTATTTATTTATTTAACTGTTTCTGAGATGGAGTCAAAAAAATAAGCAGGTATATAAAGTACCATAAAAAATATTTCCGCTGTGAATTTCAGTCAGGCCAGCACTTAGCTTAGCCGAAAGTCCTCCTAACTCTCGTTTTTTACTTCTGCATCTTTGTTTGGTCAACCATACATATTGAGTTGAGCCTCAAAAAACACTAGGAAATGAGCTGCAGCTGAAATTGCTTAACTATTGTGTAAGCTGTTTAGTCTACACCCCTCCTCTTTAGTTTGTTTACTGTTTATTCCCAACTACAGGTTAGGACTCCTCCTATGGCATGAGCGGAGGCCTTACTATTCTCAGACCCCTGACCATTTAAAGCTGTGTTGTTGATGGCCTTTGAACCTTTGACTTGCTGTCTCATCACAAGAAAGCAGTTAGACTGTAGCACCACTCAAGTCTGTGTCCAAGAAAGAGCGCAAAGGTAAATTTACTCAGAACTGTGTTTTTATGCAGAGTAATTTCACAGCTCTAGAGTGGCCCAATGGTCTAACTGCTGCTTATCGAGCGTGAGAAAATCTGGCAGTTGTGAGTTTCATGAGTTTCTTGTTCAATAGAAATGCTCCAAAATGACTTGGAATAAAATATTAGTACATTGACTTCGATTGAAAGTGAAGTGAAGTGACCATATACAAAATACGCAAATGTAATTGGGGTAAATTCTCTAGAAATAGTGATCCGTTCAATTTACCTGACTTTATATATATATATATATATATATATATATATATATATATATATATATATATATATATATATAGTGCCTATTTTATGGAGTAACGTTCTAGTCAGTTATTGTCAATTCTAGCTTCCAAAAAAATCAATAAGCACCTTCAGGCCGATGTGTCGCGATGCCCTGATGTATTTTCACACCCTTGTTTTTATTTCAGACTAGGTGTCAGCTGTGCTTTTAGCGGCATTAACCACACGGCCCAAGACAAAGAGCCAGAGCTCCTGAACCCAGACCCAGGACAGCCTAACGCCCCCCTCACCCCCCCAACCGGCACAGTCTTAGCTCCGGCTAGTTATTATTTACGATGGATAAATTTATGGAATAATTCCTGAGAGGAAGGTTATTCAGTTCCTCAAGGTGAAAATGGATACGTTTAGCACTTAATGAATCTGGCCTGGCCCTCTCCCCCCCATATATCAGCATGTTATTAAGCCGTTTTAAAATCCCATTATGGTGTTTCTCCTTGAACAAGTCATGCTTTTATGGGACTGGCCTGTCTTTAAAACTGACCTTTTTCAGCTCGCCTCCAGAGTTGGACAGTAAAAGAAAATATGTTGGACGGAGAGAAAAAATGTTGATCCTGGACTCTCTCAAACATTTTTCAGGGGCTTTCAGGGGCATCTCTCAGTCGGGATCCGTGTGGAAGTGAAGCTGCCGCAGTAATAAAAAAGGCTTTGGGAGAGCCGAGGAGGCTGTTAGGAGCGCACATTCAGAAACCTTGGCACAAGTCTACAAATCCTAGTCCTCCTTCATCAAAATTCCGCCTGCTGTGTTGCTATTAGCAATTTGTTATGGATCGATTAAAAGCTCCAGAGTCAATGGAGGATTAGCGTAAATGGTACGAGACCGGCTCTCTCATTTCTTTTGAAGTACTAGTCGTCTTTAAACGCCTGCACTCCAACGACTTCAGTGTGAATTATTCTGAATGATGATGTTCAGCGGTGTGGTTCAGGAGTCTTTTATGATTTTGGGGCATTTTAAGAATTCCAAAATAACCTAGCATGAGCATTTTCCCCTTGGGGCTAATGTGGGCCTATTAGAACGTCCTTACAGATTTTAATACAGGTAGTATTTAATTTTTTTTGATTGTTTGTTTATTTATACTTATTTTACTATGAAGTAAAAGCTACTACAGCCTCCAATAATAGGTGTGTAAAAAGTGGAGTTTATTTTTCTATGGAATAGCTAACGTCGAGAAAGTCCTGCTTTTCCTGAGTATCAGTCTTTTAGTTTTACATCTTGTCTTGGCTCTTTAGTTAGTGTTGCTAAATATTTATTGGAATATGCTGCTTTTAACCCCTTAAACAGGATATAGACCGTCATTGGGCCAAAAGTGTTATTATAGACTTCTGTTGCCAAAGAATAGCCCCACCAGTTTGTACAGAAGCCCCTGTAGAATTATGTTACTGTAAACAGCAACTGCAGATGGTATTTACGTGTGTGTGTGTGTGTATATATATATATAAGTGCAAATAGTAACATCATGCTACATATAGACTGGTGTTATTATGTACACCTTAGCTTAAACTCCATCTACATTTTTGACATAGTAAAAAAAAACACAGTGAAAAGTTTTTACAGTTTTTACCATACAGTACTTAAACAGTTTGACTAAACTGATGAAATTATTATTTTAGGCCAAAATATCCTGTCATAGTGCTTACAGCATGTGTGTTAATGGAGCAAGATGTACTATACTTAGTGCAACTAGCCAGACAAATCGTGCAAATAGACATCACAGACATAGACAAACCAATTTCTGATTTTATCCTAAAATAAAGAGATTAAATATTCATTTATCCCAAATTAAGGACCGCTAAAGTCTTCAGTAACACATGACAGATATTTTTGCTCTTTTTTAATTAAGGTTTTCATTGAGCTAATGCTTCATTTTAGGTGCCTACTTTCTAAGTGTGTTTATATATTGAGCTTTCAGCCCTTTAGAATTCAGTCTCTTTTTAGTCTTTTTCTATTTTTGATTATTGATTATTGATTGATTATTTGTATTGCTTTATCCTAAAAGAAAAATATGCTAACAGGCTCAACTGCAACACTATATTCTAGTGTACCGTGGCATGAAATCTCCAGCTAAATACACAAATGCAACTGAGAAAAAACTCAGTTATTAATCAAATCAAAGTTAAAGTGCAAGGTTACATTTAAATGTGGAAATGTTGTCATTTTGGAGCTCATGTTGGACATTTCTGTTTGTAAGTACTTGAGCATCAGCCCTTCTTCAGTCTTTGTTTAGTATTTCTGTATTTTTGAATACTGATTAAGAAGTAAAAGGATGGAAGAAGGGCAGTATTTTTGTAGGTTTTACCTTTGTTAGTAGTCTTACCTTCTAATTCATGTTGTTTATTGTATTGTGGCCACTCTTTAGGTTTGACTGGGTATTTGGTTTATTATTTAGGTATTTTTAAACTTACAAATATATTCATTTTTCCTGAAATAAAGACTAGTGGACGACAGAGGGCATTTCTGGTGCACCGTTTTGCTTCATTATTTTCTTCTTTTTGAGCTAATGTTAAAAACCTATTTTTAAACCATGCCTTTTACTGAACACCAGTGCTTTAGTATTTAGTATTGCGGTTGGTGTAGCATAGACTCATTCTACATTCTCCTGCTATGTATAATATGATTTACATGTAAGTCACTCTGGATAAGAGCATGCAATGTAAAAGTCTTCAATCTACTTTGGTCCTTGTTTAGTCTTGAATATTTAATTAAAATGACGGTATCCTGAAGAAAAGACACTCAGACGTCTTCCCTGAAGGACGGTAGGGTCAGACTTCATTTTTTGCAGTACAAGACTAGCAAACAAGAATAATGAAAAAAAGAGATCAAGCTATAGGAATACTGGGAGGAGGAATATATAGGACACAAAGACTGAAGTGACAGAGGTTTCTAATCCAACAAATGCCATTCTTATCAGGTTCTAGTGGATTACTGTGAGCCCTCCTAACCACAGAATCCTTCGCCGCCAGACACTCTCCGCAGCCTAAGGGCCAGGGATCAATAGGGCCGCATTGATCTCCTCCTCTCCTGAGGCGGCCTCCACTTTTATTGTTGTTGCATTTCACTTCACCCTGACCATTACGGCCGTGCAGCTCCTGAGCACGCATGGCGGAATAGGCAGAGAAGACTTAGCGCTTCGGACAGTCTGCTGCTCCAGCGTCCTGCTTTCTTTCATCTTCTTCTTTCTTGGCTGGTTGTAGAGCAAGCCTACGAACCCGACCGTGCCGTTAGGTGCTCTTGGAGCTTAGGTGGAGAACACTGCCTGACACTTTGGACACCGTTAGCCGGTTATGCTAGCAAATGCCTGAACTAACGCCTGTGTCTCTTGCTTGTTTTTCCTTTCACAGATGACTCGCCCCATTCAGGTGAAGCCGGCCGACAGCGAGAGCCGTGGAGGTAGTGGTTTTCCTTTTTCCCACGCTTTTTATTTCTCTCTTTATTTATTTTATAATGCTGCTTTACGTTCCTTTGCTCTGGCCTGCTTTCACCCCCCCCCTCTCTCTGCCTTTCTTCCTCCCTCGCTCTTCTTTCTCACTCACTCTCTGTCTGTCTGATGGATGTCCAGAGTATTCGTTTTAATTAAGGAGGACGCGCTTCCACTGAATGGAAAGGAAGTGGCTTCTGCTGCCTGTCTAACCTTGCTCCCCCTGCCAAGCCCATTAACGACACACTGTAAATTAAAAAGTAATTAGCTGGGATATTGGGACGCCAGCCCTGGGCCCCGAACTCCCAACTAGAGGCCTGGTCAAGCAGAGGGGGTATATTGTAAACAAGAGGTGTAAACGGCATCGGGATGTGGGGGTTGGGTGGAGGAGGATGCACAGCTTGCCAAACAATCAATTATATTGCGGGGTCTTTGCCAAGACCTTCATTTATTCACCCTTAATTCACTCTCCTCCGATCCCTTCTGTGTGAGCTGGTTAATACTGTGTGTGGATGGACATGCTGTATGTGTTGGCATTAAAGCTGCGTGATATGGATTAAAAAATAACCTCTGTGGCTGCAGATGACAACACAAAGTGTTTCTGTGATGATAAAAGGAACACATTTCCAAGTCTCCTTCTGTTTAGTCCTCAGCGGTTTAGCCCACCCATTCACTCTGACATTATAAGGAGTGTTCCAGCCTTGGCTGCTTATTGAAAGGGGCACAATACAGGACACAACCAATCAAAAAAGAGATGCGAAGCTAACATAGCATAGCTTTATAGATGCTGCATATTGTATACCACACTATATACAATACATACTCTGGTTTATGTGGTCTCAATCTGGGTTAAATTGGTGGCTCTGAGAAGGTGTGTGATCTTCACTAAACACAGTGGTTGTGTTTTTTTGGATGCGGCACGTCCTGGGTGGTGCGTCCGACTGTTGACCAGAATTCTTAACGTGTTTTGGAAATGTGAAAGCCTCATCCGGTCTGTATCCTTCCAGCATGCAAATGACATAAATTGAGCTCCTTGTAGGCCTATTTAAACTACATGTCCAAATATTTGTGGACACTTCTTGTCTATTCCTTGTAGAGTATTGCTGGAGCAGATAAACATGAACCTATTGGCACCACGTCTAATGCCAGGCATGGGCTAGAGGGGTATAAAGCCCCCAGCACTGAGCTGTGGAGCAGTCCTCTATCCAATTCCTTTGGCGTAATTGGGGAGTTGTGGATGAGGCGGGGTGGCCAACATCCAACATCCTGTCCTTACTAACACTTTTATCGCTGAATGCAATCAAATCCCCACAGCAATGCTTATCCAAAATCTAGCAGAAAACCTTCTTCCCTGGACAGTAGAGACTCCACCAAAGCAAGATAGACTCTTTTGCATACCCTTGATTTCAGAAGAAACAGTAAACGAGCAGGTGTCCCAATACTTTTGTCCAAATGGTGTATTTCCTGTCAGTTTACACATTGCAGGCCTTTGGCGATATCACAAAGACTAATACTGCCCTATATTGTGGTGGATTTATCCGACGTGACAAGGTGTGAACCAGAGGCTTGCTTTCAGTGGTGTTCTGCTTGCACTCTCCTGTTCTCTTGAGAGCTGCAGAGATCCAGTTTTCTGCTGATGACCTGGAAGAACATGGCAGCTAGCACCATGTTCTGGACCGATCCACCATCCTAAAGAAAGAAAAGCTTCCTGTTTTTTTTCCCCTTTCTTCTCTGAAAGGGCTCCCAATTTGGCCCCAAATGGTCCATCCCAGCGGTGGACAGGCGGGTCTCGCTCTGTGGAGATTGATGCCCCATAAAGCTCCATTGATTTTGCCATTGTGGAGGTGTGTGTTCGCATTAACCACGACACTCAGCTGTCTTTGGACTTCCCTGCAAGTGGCCGGCTTTAGCACTCCCCAGGCTCCCCTTGGCCGTCCTCAGGCCCCCTTATTGCCTGACTCCTGGTGATCCTGCTGGAGATGGAGAGCGTGCTTAGGCCAGACCCAATAGTTACACATCATCTTAAATGAACAGGTCAGACTAGCACCTCAGGAGCAATCCAACACCGATGTGACTTTAACGGTTTGGGCCGGTTTCTAACCGTCCCCCGGCCATGTCCTGCAGGATCCTCATGGATGCTAGCGCAGCAGGGGCGGGTTGAGCTACATCTTGGAACCGAGCGATAATGTGCTCATTCTACATGGGGACGCGCTCCAACTCCCTGAGGTAGAGGAGGATCCATGCAGAAGAACTTAATTATGCTTCTCGCAATAATGGCAAGATGGCACCAGGGATGGGCAATGGTTGCTCTCTGGGGTTGTAGAAGCTTGGCTGGTGGAACCCACAGTGCCTGCGATTGTAATTACTCTTTTAATCTCATTAAGTGGTTAAAAGGTCAATGCACCTGTTTGAAGGGGAAAAAAGTCCAATCATGTCCTCTCGGAGGGCCCAATCTAAACCTTAGGAAACCTTAGTCCATATGGACTCTCCTGTCTCTGGCCATTAAGACCTCAGAGATAATATGATTAAATTGTCCTTCTCAATTCAGTACTTTTTTCCCTAATAAATTGGGATGTCTTGGATGTTCACATGCATAAATATCTCCACGATGGGTCATCTGGTTGACACACTGCCTGGGTAAATTAAGACGGCGGTGGGTTATCATTAAAAGCACACCGAGTGATGACAGGTTGCAACCTTGAATTCATGAAGGCGCCATAACTGGTTGTGATATCACTGTTGTCAGCAGGCAATTATCACGTCTACAACCTTAACGCAGTTCCAGCATTCGTTCGGCTTGGGCTTGGTTGTTGTTCCATGGAGGAAATGACAGAACTAGCAAGCCAGCATTTTTTCTCTAAATTCTTTTCACTCAGGCGGCCCAACGCTTGGAAGCGTGCGGCAACTTGAAACTCGAAAATTAAAACCAAAGCTTATTTGACTGAGATTTCAAATGCACCACCCATGTTTTGATTTCGACTTCACAGCTTTCTTGATGACATGTTTATTGAACACTCTTCTGTCCTTGCTCTGATACACATCCGCGCTCCCTCTCTCTCTCTCTCTCTCTCTCTCTCTCTCTCTCTCTTTCGCCATCTCTGTCCCCATCTCTCCCCCGGCGCTCTGATATGAAACAGATTGATTTTACTTCAGAGGCGAGGCTGATGACTGGCACTGGCTGGATATAAAGGTGGTTGCTATTGCTTTTTGAAGCGCTGTTCAATGCCCCTCGGAGGCCTTTGAGCCCTAACAGAGGATAAATCAGCTTCGAGACCCTTTGATTTCCACCCTCCTTATGCCTATCCCCTCTTGTACAGATGCCCCCAAATCCTCACCTTTCTCTTTTTTTTAAATACTCACCTTGAGTCAGTCCAAAAGGCAGGTTTTCATGTCTTAATTCCTTCCTCTTAGCCTGCTTGTCCTTCCGTCTGTCAGCCGGGTGGTAGTCCATTCTAGGGTTTTCAGAGAGGTTCCTTGTAGTCAGAAGGTTGGCTGGCAACAAGAAGTCATGGTCCAGCCCAGCTTAGCTTCTAACCACGGGGGATATAAACATGCAATCCGAATGAACAGATAATGCCAGTACAGCACAGAATGCAGCACCTTTTCAGATTCTTCTTTTTATTCTCCACTGAATTAGTGATCGGCATTTGCTGAAAGAACTGAACTGGACATGCTACCAGGAGTTTGGTTTGTTCTAGTCGTGTCTTTGTGAATTTACTCTAGGTATTCCGGTTTCATGCTACACATGCTAGGTGAATTGGCCTAATTCTGCCCCTATGTGTTTGAATACAGGTATAGATATTTTGAGCTGTAAAGCTCCTTTACACAGCTTACAGAGCTGAGTCTACTTTTCAGTGTGTTGGCTGAGGCCTGGCTGCTCTCTGGTGTGTGTGTGTGTCTGTGTGTGTATGTATAAGGTCTGAAGGATGGAAGGTGAGATTGCTAAAGCTTACTCAGATGTGGCAACCAGAAGAAATAGGCCAGGCAGGGAAAGCATAGAGGATCCCGAATATCTGTTCTAGAAGACCTAGAAACTATAATTCCCTCTATATACAGTACATACACATGCTTATTTTATACACCTTCCCATATCTAATATGCTCTTTAATGTGCTGTGATCTGTCTCTCTGACTGTACACATATACACCTATACACAAACCCAGCTGCCTAATGTTGTGCAGGTCTCCCTCTTTCCACCAAAATGGCTCTGACCCTCAGAGGCATGGACTCCACAAGACCTCTGAATGTGTCCTTTAACCCCTTAATGCAGAAAGGCTTATTACACATCAAGATATATTATACCTCTGTACAAACTGGTGTGGCTATTCTTTGGTAATAGAAGTGTGTAATAGCATCGTTGAGCCAGTTACTCAACAAAAGCAGGGTAAAACTCTTTGTTTAATACCCATGATTCCAGAAGAAACAATAAATAAGCAGGTGTCCCAAAACTTTTGTCCACATAGTGTAGGATCAGAACATGGCTCCAACAAATTAAGTATGTAGATGTTGGTAAGTGCCAGTAATAAAGATTTAGGGTCAATATTTATCATGAATGAATGGGTGAAATAGCCTTTAATTCGGTAAAGAATGAATAACTGTAGCAGCTGAGATGGTAATAAGACTATAGCGCTGAGCTTGTTTGAGAAGGTAGTCGTAGGAAGTGAGGTAAGAATCAGGTTCATCTGATTTGACTGATAACCGCGATGCTTATGTTTGCTTGATAAGATTACAGACTGAAAATGTGCACTGTTCAAATCTCAAAAAGCTTGTAACGACTCAAACACCATGATTAAATGCCTAAGCCGACACTCTCTGCTGCACTCCTCAGCCTTGGCTGTAGAAGAGGGCAAATGAGGGGGCAGTGTGGTGGAAACTGTGTATTTTCCTGTGGAGAGAGAGAAACTGCAGATCGCTTGCTTAGATTACATTCGACACGGAGTAAATGTGAGCCTACTCGGAACAGAGCGAGAAGGATAAGGTTGGGCTAATCGCTAGGCGAGGCACAACCCTGGGCCACGTGTTAAAAATACTCTTATGTCTTGGGGCTCTGGGCGGTGAAAACGATTCTGACGAAGCAGAGGCTTGTCCTGTGACTTGAACGTGAACTGTGCTTTGGCAAGCAGCCAGGGCTTGTGTAGTTTGTGCTAGTAATCAGGGATGGGTTAAATGGTAGGACTTTGGAGGAATTTGAGTGTGGTTACTCTGTCGTTTGGAACAATCGGAGAAACTGTTGATGCAGCTTGGGTCTTCATATTGTTAGCTGAATGGCTAGTGCTCTCCTCCGGGCGTGTTGAGGCTCTCTACCAGAGTCTATGGCTGACTAGAGAAGGACTGGGAACGGAAGGTTCCAGTGGTTCTTCAGAAATCTGCGAGGAAGTTTTCCACACCTCCCAAGTTCAGTCTTAGAAGTTGAGGCATTTCCTGCTACTAATCCCAAACACATTCAGTGATGTTGAGGGCTGGACTGATGGGGGACATGGTTGATGGTCTAGCAGGTCTTGCATAGTTGTTAGAAGGTCTCATTTTCTCCAAAACTCCATTTTACTCGATTGGTCCATTATAGGTGCATTGTGGATGCTTATCTGACATTCATGTCATGTCTACAATGGACCATCCAAGTAAAGTGTTACCAAAACATGCAGGTCAGACAGTGTCAGAAGCCACCTAACAGGTCGGTTGGGGTGGAGAACTGTAGACCAAAAAGACCTGATGGTTAGAAAAGCACAAAAACACATGCCTCAACCTCCACCGAAAAGTAGTTGGCCGGGGCTTTGAGCCGCGGTCACTATGATCCGAGGATCGGCGGGATGAATCCCAGCTCATGCTGCTTGCCATCAGCAGCCGGAGTCACAGAGAGCACGACTGGCCTTCTCTTTCTGACTTGCTCAGGAGTGGGTTGATGGCATCTTCATCCCCACTTCACTCCTAGTGTGATGTTGGTCAGCACAGGCCTCTGTTAGCTTTTAGCTGGGGAAAGCTGGCTACCTAGTGATGCTGCATCAGTGGCAGTTCCAAAAGAGGCACAGTGGCACTTCACATGTGTTGGAGGAGACATATGAGATGTCCTAGTGTTGGGAGCTTTGCTAGTGATCACATGAATGGGGTTTGGGTAATTGACCAATCCCCATTCATGTGAATTAAAAAAAATCATATTAATCAAAAACCAAATTCATTTAATACACCGCAGTGCAGTAATCCAAAGAACATTGTTTTGCTGGACTCCTACATATTCTCCTGGCCAGTGAACTCTGAGACATATCCACACACACATACTCGTGCAGTCCTAATCACACGCATGCAAAGCAGCATTGGAGAATTCATTTCAGCGCCCGCGCTGGACTGCGCGAGAGGACCACCAAAGGTTACTGTTGAACACGAGAAGTAAAGGTCAGAAATCATGTTTAGTTTTCCTCCGGCTGCGAGGTAATTCCAGCCAGCAGATTGTGTCCCTGTTGAGGCGAGGCAGGGGAGGCCCGCTGCAGAAGGGCGCACAGGCACAAGGTTACGCGGTCAGCGCTGCCGCCCGGCCCGCCGCTGTCACCCTCAATAAGAGGCGCTCCCTTATCACCACCACAATCACCTTGAGAAACACACTCGTCTTCTTATTCCGCAGCAAAAAGGATAGCGGGGCAGGGAAAACCACACAGCGGGACGGGTCGGCCCCTGATATTCCCGACCTGCGGAATAATGCTGGAGTGGTGAAGTGAAGATGCCTCTTCGTTCACCTTTTATTCTTTTGCACCCCAAGGCGATAACTTTGCCGGAAAACAAATTTACATAATTTCTCTCAGTCTAAATATAGTTAGTCTCAGCCACAGATGTTCCGCCCACATGTAGACAGACCATCTGATGTCTGTTTTTCGCGTTACACTGACCACTGACCTTTGTCAGTTACATTCTGATTGGCTCTCCACACAGCAATGCACTTGGATTTGCAGTCCCATGGGAAGCAAATGCTTGCTTATTCTAGAGTCTTGCAATTCCCAGCAATAGCAGGGACACGCCCAATATAACGTTGGGTTAGGAAGGTAAAGCACCACCGCATCTTTCTATAAAATTGCCACTGACAATGCGTCCATGGACAGGTCAGCATGCTCTGAGGAGAACAGACATGTGTATTGGATAGCATTGCAAGTAATGCGGGTGAGAGAGAGCCATCCTACCAACTGTGCTCGCTTTTCATTGATTGGTTTAGCACTTAGACAGTTGTGCCACTTGGGAGTCTAACATTTAATATCCCTGTTTTAATGGCTGTGGTTTAGTTAGAGCCCTGTTTTGAAAAACTGCATCTCATTAAAGCTAACCAGTGGTCAGTAGTTGGTCGTTTTCATGTCAGTTCGTTGGCCTTTCCTGTCAAAGGAGGCGGTTCTCCAACAAAATGCACTAGGCTCTGTGACAAAGCTTGGCTTGCTGGACTTGTATCAGTGTTTAGTTTTGCACTGGAGTTACGAAGCTGATGTAGCTAACAAGTAATGGATGCCTGCAGCCAGCAGGTGTAAAGCTGCCCTGCTTTAACTCTTTTAGCTATGTGATGTACTTTTAGAATGTACCAATTTCATATATTTTAGGGCTCCGAGTGGTCCAGCAGACTAAGGCGCAGCCACTATGACCCACGGATTGCTGGTTTAAAACCCGGGTCATACTGTCTGCCATCAACAAAGGGCAATTTAAGCCAGAGAGAGCACAAATGGCCTTGCTCCCTTTCTCTCTCTCTCTCCTCACATCATTTCAGCGATGTGAAAACCTATTAACTAAGATTTGAAGCAGGAACAGGGCTGAAACATTGAGCTATTATTATTACAATTATAATTATAATTATTAACTAAAACATACAACTTAAAGTATGAGGACCAAGGGTTAAGGGTTCAATTACTTATTAGCTACATTAGTCAGATGGCTCCAGTAGAAACCTGTAAACTCCAGATACAGTGTTTTTACATTAAATTAGAACAACTGATAGACTCATGAGCTCTTATAAAGCATCTTAAAGATACAGACGTATTCCTGTTCTAGCGATCAGGCTGTCGTAGGTACACTGTCACTGTTGCCCCCTCAAATGTATTAGTTAGTTTTTAATCCATCACAACAGTAAGTGGGTTGCTTCTACAGAGGCACATTGTCTTGCAGTTCTCACTCATACAGTACATGTTCGCTTAGAGTGCGCTCTAGATGTGTGGCTGGAGGCTCTTGGAGAGAGGAGTGTGTGAGTGTGTTGCTGGCTGATTGCATGTGCTCTGAAGGAGGCTCTTTGGGTGTTCTGATTGGCCGGCTGGGTCAAAAGGAGCCCAGCCAAATCACTGCAATCACCGGGCTGCTCGCTCTCTCAGAGCTAATGACGCTCCTTCATATGCAGCCGCCTCATTAAAACCCGCACTGCCCCTACTGCCCCTTACACACACACACACACATACACAAACACACACACACACGCACTTTCTCTCTGTCTGTTTTTCTCTTTCTCAAAACCACACACAGACAAACAGTAAAAACACATGTGTACACATATACTACTGTTCAGCATTTCTGAATTAATGTTTTAATAATAATAAACCAGTCATTTATTTGCAGATGAATATTATGCGGGTGTATCTGGAACTTTAAAGGGCCCGTTTCCTACTGATAGTGTGTGTGTGCGGGGAGAGGGGAGCTTTGATTAATTATATGATAATTTTTAAATTTTTTTTAATGAAAATATGATCATTTTGATTGATTACGTGATAGTTTTGAGAAATTATTTTCTATGATAATTTTGATTGCTTATATGACAGGTTTTAGAAATAATTTTTATATGATATGATCATTTGTATAAATTATTTATGATAATATCATAATATGATAATTATGAATGATTAAATGATATATATTTTTATATGATTATATATTATATTATATCTTGCCTGAAACTCTAATTTTAACTAGAATCGCCCGATCCGATTCAGTGGATCAGGATCGAGGCCGATCCAGGCATATTTGAATGGATCAGGTATGAGCTACTTTAACCCCAACCCAACATTTTTTATTTGAATTTTAAGCAATATGGTGCATAATGTTTAAAATAATTGTTAATACATAATTACATAGCATTGGATATTGAAATACATTCAATTGTAATTTAATTCTTTATAAGACATGTTTTATATATATTTTAAGTTTATATAAAGTATATATTAAGTATATATATACCTTCTTACCTGTCAGCGGAAGTCAATGTTAAAAGATTTTATTGAATATATTTTAAATGAAGTCAAAAAGTCAAAAGCAGCTAAACGGAGATACAAGGTTTTTGTCTAAAACACGAAAATATTGACGGAAATGTTGCCACTGCTGGACAAAAACAATCAACAAAAAAGCAATACATTACTCATTACTCATACATTACCCCCCCCCCCCCCCCCCCACCCACACACACACCCCTTTTGTCTTTATGTGACTCACGCATTCATACACACAGGTCAGAGAGCGGCTGATGGTGGGCTGGAGCAAACAGCCCAGATGGGGCGGGGCAGGCTCTAGGCTCAGTGCAGGGCGAGCAGCTCCATCAGCAGATGGGAGGAGATTAGGCCTAACTAGCTGTAGAGCCACATGGAGACCCAGCACACACAGCACACACACACAGCAGCCTCCAGAACATTCCACTCAGCCATGGCACCATCTGAGTGGCTTACTGTAGGCTTCACACACACACACACATACACATACTGGGCTTGCTGCAGAAATATCTCTAGGATTTCAAGCCACAGGTTTGCTAAGAAGAACTGCTAAATGTTAGCCAAAAAAAACAGACCAAAAACCAGCATCCACAAACATGCCATAGGAAAATGAACTGGATTTACTGTTGTGTGGCTCGCAGTCAGAGTAGTGCCGTATTTCATTTCGTTATACTGGAACATGGGATTTCTTGTGGTAATAAGTGAGACTGCGAAAAAGAGTGGCAAACACGCCCCGCCCACTGATACTGATTCTTTTATAACCGCTAGAGACTGTAAGCTTAAATGGCTGGAGGGAAGGTAGTAGAAATAAATATGCATTAGGACCATAGCCATGGAAACTAGACTTGAGGAAATGCCGGAGAAGCGTGCATGAATCCATTCTAGGCTAAACCCCTAGCCAACCGGCTTTTACCATGTCTTCAATCTGTGCTTTCTCAAACTAGGGCTTACCAAACATCAGAATGGGAACTTAAAAAGGCTGCGAAGGGAAATCAAACCAGATGGGGAAGCGAACATGTGATGGGCAGGTGCTAGGCTAAAAGCTAACTTTCTATCTTACTGCCTACAATCTCTATTAACTTTAAAAAGTTAGCTAACCACACATCAGGACATTGAGATGCTATGCTATGCCATGCTGCATGGCTCCTGTGATCTGCCGCAGTGACGTAAACCAGCTAATCTGAACAGAACTTATCTTTTTTTTCATAAATTAAAAAGGGCGCATTTTATTCTGAGGCTGAGAATAACAGGGTGATAAATAGGCTTGTAAAAAGGACATCTGAGCCATTTCAACCCAACTGAAGTTCCATACTTACTATTTATGCATCAAAGGACACTCAAAAATACTAATCTAAAGAATCTTTAAGTTTAGCAATTGCTTATTTGTGGTTCTCCACAAACACTGAAGAACCAGAACTCTCAAACATGTCTAGAACCGCTGCCAAATCCGTGTATGGTATGCATGTGCATCTGAGCAATTCCATCGAACTATGAATAGGTCAACTGGACAGAGCCACTGCACGCCTTTGTTCGCTGCACCCTGGATCTGAAGCAATTACTGTGAGGTCAGAGTGCAGAATGTCAGTCAGTGTGATGCCATATTCATCATCCCTGGGTGAATCATAGAAGAACCGCAGCCCTTTCTTCACACAGACTGGATTGTAGCTGGAAAATAGTCAATATCACCAAGGTTAGGCGAGTACACAGTGTGTCCAAAGCGTTAACTAGAAATAGAGCAAGCGTCAAATGTGATTCAGCCTTATTTGTAACCCATCACGGCTTCTGCTGATGGTTCTTTGTGTCACTGTAAGAAAACCGTGTATGTGTGAACTTCACAGAGGAGCAGAAATGTTCTTGACATCTGCTCATGCGGCTGAAAGATAATAAAAGTCATGTCGGATCATTTCCATTGGCCCGTTTGCCATGAACTGTGTAACGTAAAGGCCAGCTGGCTTTCTCAACTGGTGTAAAAGATTAAAGAATGGGCCCTTTTGCAGATATGCTATAGCTGTGTCCCAATTCAGGGTCTGCATTTGTATACGGATTGGGTCACAGCGGCGTGACTAGGCTGCCCCATTTTTGCATGCATCCAAGAAATGCGTCCTTCTTTTCCATGGCAACGAAGGAGCAGACGGGAGAATCCTTCACCAGCTGACATATCCCTTAGATTCATAATGAATCCATAGATTCATTGCGGGCCAACTGCAGCCATCGAGGTTGCTAGGTGACAGGAGTGGCGTTTCGTGACGCAGCAGTAAGATCAGGAACGCCAGACTGTCTCATTTCAGTTCGGCCTTCACGGCCTACGCAGCCTTTCGAAGGCTACACCTTCAAATACCGCATCCTTCGAAGGTTTGAAAGTTTGTGGACACCCCATCTAATGAATGCATTCAGCTACCTCAAGTTGCACCCATTGCTGACACAGATGTGCAAATGCACACACACACACACACACACACAAAGCTTGTCTAGTCCCTGTAGAGAATGCTACCAAATGCTACCAATGCTGCGTAGTAAAGGCTTGTGTAGTTGGCTGCGTTGTTGGAGCATAGAAGCCAAGGATACATCATGAATTTACTCCTCTGTACCGCTCCTCTAAACCTACGTAGGATCTAGTAGAAACGGACCTGTACTCGTTTAGTGCTCTACAGAAAGCACAATCCGATCAAAAATGTGGAGTGGTCCCTTTGTCTTTCTTTTAGCCTGCCCTAAATAGAAGGAAAGAGAAAGAGAGATGAGGAGAGAGAGAGAGAGAGAGAGAGAGAGCGAGGGAGAGAGAGAGAGCACTTATGTCTTTCCCATCCTTAGGACAATGAAAGTAACAATCCAAGTATTTCTCGAGCTATTCATACATCTGAAAGAAAGCCTTTCAATGAATGCACTTTCTTTTGTGTTCCTTTTTAAACTCTATAATTCAGTGCGGTTCAATTTCCTCCGGTTCAAGGATCTAAAACACTCTGAAGAAGTCAGGTGAATGGAAAGCATATGAGGCATTTGAGCGAAAATCAAAAGGCCGGGTCTTTTTCTTTTCCTTTTTTTTCTTTGCAGAGACACTTAGCAATGTGCACATGATGAGACTAATGGATTTCTGGATGGAAGGAGGAGGGATCTTAGACGAGGGGATCGGGAATGGATTATGAATGTTGGTAGCCATAGACTCAACATAGGAAAGTGTCATCTCCAGCTACTGCGTTATCTGCCCTCGTTTCAGAAACTGGCACTGATACTGGCTGCTATAGAGTGATTCATCAGTATCTGAAAAATGAAGCATGTGACAGTAGTGTAGTGTAGTGCTGAACTGCCTCACGGTACCAGCACACACTCTCAGAGGATGCTGTGTGGGGAAGCTCTCCTAAACCAGGGTTGCACTGGGTACCCGATTTTAGTCCCAGTTCTCAGTCTGTGGTCAAGAAGTGAGTAAGGGGTGAAGACTCAGATTTTTCTAGTAGTGTAAACTGCCCAGTGACTTAATCTCTAAGGGTCTGGGGTGGAATCAATGAAAACTGAGCACAGAAAGTGCAGATTTGAGGCAGTTTTGGGGAATTTTAATTTTATGTTCCACCTTAAATGATGGAGCAGCTGCACTCTGGTGCTAGGACATGTCTGGTATGGCGGCATCATTTAAGGTGAAACGGAAATGTGTGTAGAAGGCCAACATTTGCCTCATATGTACGGTAGCCTTCAATTGCGCTGTGGAACAGTGCCCCTATTATTTGGGATAATGGTGCTCCATCTAATACTATTGGGATGAGTTGAGAAGTTGGAGGTGAAGTGGAGTGGGGTGCTGACAATCCAACATCCTTACCTCACTGAAACTTTTGTCCTCCACTGCTCACAATTCTCGCAATGCTCACAGCAATGCTTCAGAGACTTCTTTTTGATACTCTTAATTGTCCCAATACTTTTGTCCACATGACAAAAAAGATATTAAAATGATAACAGGCAGTGGTGGCTTACTGGTTAGAGCACTGGGTTATTGCTCACATGGTTGTGGGTTCGATCCTCAGTTCTGCTAAGCTGCTACAGTTGGGCTCTTGAGCAAGGCCTCTAAGCCTCAATGACCTCTCTGACCCTGGCTTTCCAAATTGGGATATGCCAATATCTATATGTATAATTGCAACAGAGGCACCCTGTATATGTAAGTATTGTGTTTCTTTCCACAAAAACCTGTTGTCTTTATGAAATATCTCATATACAGATTTTGTATGGATGAAAAGTTTACAATCTGCACATTTGACCGGATATCTCAGAGCTGAGAAAGTCAAATAATTAAAGAAAATGTGAGAAGAGAGGGCGGAGGGGGACGGGACGGGACCTAAGTGGGTTAAATTCTTTCACTTTCTCCCCACTTTACGCTCTCCTCATTCCCCAGCTCTATCCATCTGTCTGCGAGACCTGCCGCGGATCGTTTACAGCTCCATTATTTATGATGCCCACCGCACGTCCAAAAATAGCCCCGTGGCAGACAGCCGTTAGACCTTGGATCCAAACCAGGCCTGGCCGGGACTCACAGGGGCAGCGCACCATTATGCTAAAGTCACGCTGCTTCAGAAGAGCACTAAACAGCTCTTACTTCTACTTACGAGTAAGCGTGCTGGGGTTCGGCGCGGCCTGCTGATCCCCCCGCTGGGTAAAGCAAACGAGCGTGCAGGTAATGGGAAGAGGAAAGCTCGCTGGGCAGCTGTAAACGGCGGTGCAGTCCGAAAAGCAGTAACCTTTGCCGTAGAGCGTGAAGGAACTTCAGTGTATTAGCATTTCTAGCTCAACGCATACCTGTGGATCTGCTAATGTCGCCTAGCCGGAAATGTTGTTTTTCACAACGTTCTGACCGTTTCGTCCTTGCTTGCTGTGTTTTGGCTTTAACTTAAGGGTCAGAGCTGTTCTTGCCCACCGCTCCATCCCATCTGGTCTTCTCAGTTATTCTGATAAGCCGTAGCACATGATGATCTAAATGTGCCATTCAGCTGCTTCCAGCAAATAGCCTTTTTACATGGTATCCTTTGTCAATGTTGTCCAAAAATCATACAAACATGATGTAATACAGGTTCCCTTCTAAAAGGTAAGCTCCACAAAAGACTGAAAAGAGGATTTTCCAGTAAATGAGCAATATCTACCTCCACTTGATTACTAATGTACATCTGTGGTTTTGCTAATGTGGTCTAGCCAGAAATCTCAAAGTTTTCACAAAGTTCTGACTGTTTCGTCCTTGTTTGCTGTGTTTCGGGGTTAATTTTAGGGTCACGGATGTACTTGCCCACCCCTCCAGCCCATCTGGCCTTCTCAGTTATTGTATTGCTTGCTGATGGGGTTCTGTTAAGGCCTATTAGCAGCACTAGCACATCCTTAGCTTACTGTAAATGTGCTGTTAAGCTGTTTCCAGCCTAAAGGCTTTTTATGTGGCACCCCTTTTTTAATGTAGTTCAAAAAAACATAAAAAAATATGTGATACAGGTTCCTTTCTTAAAGGTAACAGGTGAAGGAACACACACCTGAGGATCTGCTAATGTGGCCTAGCAGGAAATGTTGTTTTTAGCAGTGTTCTGACCGTTTCGTCCTTGCTTGCCCACCCCTCCACCCCATCTGGTCTTCTCAGTTATTACATTCCATGCTGATGGTGTTCTGATAAGGCCTATCAGCAGCGCTAGCACATCCTTAGCTTGCTCTAAATGTGCTGTTGAGCTGCTTCCAGCAGAGAGTCTTTTCACATGGCATCCTTTGTCAAGGTAGGCCAAAACAAAATGACATAAAACTGCTTTCCTTCTGAAAGGTAATCTCCACAAAAGATAACACGTTCAGAGCAGAGGGAAGAGTCTCGGGAAGAAAGCCAGCGTGCCGCAGCGTTGTGTTGGCCTGGCTGATTGCTTTCTTGTAATAAACATAAAGGGAAGGCTAAGAACACAAAGGCGGCCAAGGGCTTCAAATGGCCACCCTACCTTTGGCTACTGAAACCCTGACCTGACACCTGAAACCTTTTTTTTTTTTTTTTTTTTTTTTCTTTTTTTTCTTCAAGAACATGAACTTCAAAGAGCACTTTGATGGCGGGGGAGGCTCATTGGTGAGATCAGAGCCCCGATGACTTTTCTCTCCAGATTAGCCTCCTCCAAGTGAACTCGCGGCTAATGACGGAGATGCACTATCATGAAGAGCAGCCGGAGATCGCGGTGTAAGGGAGGACAGACGTGATCAGCAGGAGAAATCGCTGCGAAAAACTCCCACGCACGCGCTGCCGATGGAAGGGCAGGCTGAGATAAGAGCTTGCTGTCTCCTTCGGTCTTTCATGGCTTTTCAAACAGCTAACTTTGCAGCGAGCTCCTTCTGTGGGCATCACAGAAAGCCTTTTTTATCTTTTGAAATCTACTTGATCATCATCGTATCTTCATCAACTGGAAGCCATCGACCTAAGGAGGTTACTACGTGTGTGTTTTTCTTTATTGTCCCATTAGATCTGTGTTTCAGGCCTAGTTCATCCTAACAATGCGAATGCAGTGTTTTTATAGATGCCGTGATTACACTGATTAGAACTGCTGAGCATGGAGGCTCAAGGCTTGCAATGGGCATGAAATGCTGTTTCGTTCTGGTTTGAGGTCCCGTAGTTAAGCTACATAGGGTTCTTTGAGTTATGCCAAAGAAGAACAATTGTTGGTTCCATGAAGGACCATTTTTGTGAAAAATATATGTGGAAATGTGTGAAGAACCTTCTCAAGGTTTAAAGGTTTATTTATTCATTTAATTATTTACCAATTTAAGGCTTCTTCACAACAAAAATGGTTTTCAATGGTGCCAAAAATGGTTCTTTAGTCAATAACTTTTAGTTTTTGTTTGGTAAAAAACTTGCAACTTAGTCTTTTAACCTCACCCCACTCCAGGCATGACCTTCAGACATGACCTTCAGACTAGACTTTCAAACATGACCTCCAATTTGACCATAAACTCTGTGCCTGTGTCCAAATAGTTTAGTTAAGCATCCTTTCCTGATTCTGATCCTGGTCCTTGATTCCGTTTGATCTTAACTCATGAACTCAGTACATAAACTGGCTGAGCTGACAAGCCTATGGATCCACATGGCCACCAGGTCAGCAGAATCTAGTAGGGGTTGTTTCAGTAAAGTATTCAGAATTATGGGAAAGAAGTTAAGTAACATGATTAGTCCGACTGAAGGAGAGAGCAAGTAAACCTGGATGAGCCAGAAACATTTAAAACACTCCTAAGACCATTTACTCGACTTTGTGCTCTCAGATATGAGGCGTTATCCTCTAAACGTGTGAGATTTGGGCCTGCCCAACCCTACTGCCCAACCCTACTGCCCAACCCATAACTGCCATTTTTATGATAGCACTAGGCTAATATACTACACATTCAGGAAAGCTGTCTATATTCTCTCTTTATAGAGTGATAATGAACTGGTTTCCCAGCAGAGCGTTCCCACATTTCCTCTTTAGACCCTCATAGCTCGCTAGCAGCTCAACATAGTCATAGCATTTCAAATACAAAGAGCCAAAACTACCCGGACTAACCTGATGACAGAGTTACGAGGCAGATTACATTTGTTTGATCATATCAATTGATTGTATTACGTGATCCTAGTCATTTTTGTTCTAATTTGCCAACAGAATGGCCACTAGAGGGCCTTAAAAAGCTCCTATATTAAACAAAAGCAGATTTCACTGGCAACATCACCATTCTATTTACTCTTACTGGTCCTTTAATGCTGACTTTCAGGTGTGCTGTCTCTTATACAGACTAATAAATACTTTTCCAGAATAAGTCCCAAAAGCTAACCTCAGCTAAAGAACGGTATGTAGTGTGAATGGGGGTGTCTCTCCGGTTCAGTTTTTTTTTTTTTTTTTTTTTTTTTTTTACTGTGAGATCACGGCTGGAGGATTTAAAATATGCATTATCATCATTCAAATCACCAACTAACCATCGCAGATACATCAAGAAGATAAATGTAACTCCACAACTCTTTTAATCAGTTAGGCTAGATTAATCAGGACAGCCCCACTCAATATAATCGTTTGTTTGTTCAACAGGCAGTGGTATGGGCTCTGAATGTAGAAATTGCTTCATATATCTGTAGAGAACAGCCGGTTATCTCCAGGGGTTCCAGGTTGAGTACATTTGTGTGGCTGGCAGTGTTTCCAAATAGATGACAAGACAACATCATATAATGAATCAAAAAGATTTGAAAAGTATTGATTTTTTCCCCCTCTTGTGTGAGGCTTTCAGAGGCACTTGTGTTAGTCCATGAGACTGTTAGTCTCTCTCTCTTTCTTTCTCTCTCTCTCTCTCTCTCACACACACACATACACACACACACACACACAAACTGTTCAATAGTCCCATGTTCTATTTATGTCGCCCGAGATTTAGAAAAATGGCATGGGCTTGAATCTCTTTAAAGCTGTAATATGGACAAAAAATTTGGACCTGGTCATGGACATCTGCCTCCCATTAATGCTGTGAGGGAATAAGGGAGTTGCAAAATATGCTTGAGGGAGAATGTATTTAGAGGAGGCCTACACGCCTGCTGCCGCTAATATCTCAGAAATCGGGATTCATTTGGAGTGTGTGGGCCCCTCGGACCGCAGCGAAGGTGGGAACGGGCAAGGCCAGTGCTGATTTAATCTATAGCCAGACATTACATGAGTGCACTGGAGCGATATGAATAAAAAGGTCTTCCATCAAAATTGGAAGATAGAGCCTTAGCTTAAATATGATCGTGTTTGTTTAGCAGGGGCTGTACTGCAATCGCAAACTCCTGGAAGCTGATATTGCTAATGGTAGCAGGAGCATGTTGTTTTTTGATTTGAGAAAAATCTCATTTATAGCCCACAGAAAGAAGCAGAACTTGCGGCGAAATTGTGGATTCTAAACTTTCAATCAATACCTCATTTGTGTTCTTTAGGAGAAGAGGAGATATTTTATTAGGATTTGAAATTGCAAATGCAATCATGTTGACAATGGCCATGATTGCACTGATTAAATAATAAACTGTGCTCATTGAGGCTCAGAAACATGTGTTCACATGAAATTGAACTTTATTAATCGATCTAATTAACTTCTGTTGTCACAAATGGCTTTGAATTATATTCACGAGACATAAAGTGATTCTTTCGACTCACTCAGTTTTTTTACACTGAAAGATGATTGTTAAAGGAAAATGAGGAGAACAAAAGCAAAAGATATTTGTACTGGAAAGCAAGTATACCATAGTCTTAAGGGTACTGATAAGTAAATACACTCCAGCATAAGGGTACATGTACTGAAAAGGAAATATACCGCTGCCCTAAGGGTGCGCTTACAGAAAAGCTAGTGTACCGCAGGCCTAAATGTATAAGTATTAAGAAAGGAAATTTATTGTGGCCCTAAGGGTACACTTACTGAAAGAAAAGCATACTGCAGCTCTAAGGGTACGCATACTAATAAAAGAAAGTATACTGCTGCCCTAAGGATGCAAGTACTAAAAAACAAGGATACCACAGGCCTAAATGTATGAGTATTGAAAAGTAAATATATTGTGGCCCTAAGGGTGCAAGTACAGAAATAGTAAACACTACTCAAAAAGAAACCAACACAAAACAGATTAACATGTACTGAAAAGCATGTATACTGCTGCCCTAAGGGTACATGTACTGAAAAGCAAGTACAATGCGGCCCTAAGGGTATGGGTACTGAAAAGCAAGTATACTGCTGCCCTAAGGGTATGGGTACTGAAAAGCAAGTATACTGCTGCCCTAAGGGTACATGTACTGAAAAGCACGTATACTGCTGCCCTAAGGGTACATGTACTGAAAAGCACGTATACTGCTGCCCTAAGGGTATGGGTAATGAAAAGCAAGTACAATGCGGCCCTAGGGTATGGGTACTAAAAAAAGCATGTATACTGCTGCCCTAAGGGTACATGTACTGAAAAGCAAGTATACTGCTGCCCTAAGGGTATGGGTAATGAAAAGCAAGTACAATGCGGCCCTAGGGTATGGGTACTAAAAAAAGCATGTATACTGCTGCTCTAAGGGTACATGTACTGAAAAGCAAGTACACTGCGGCCCTAAGGGTATGGGTACTGAAAAGCATGTATACTGCTGCCCTAAGGGTATGGGTACTGAAAAGCAAGTATACTGCTGCTCTAAGGGTATGGGTACTAAAAAGCAAGTATACTGCTGCCCTAAGGGTACATGTACTGAAAAGCAAGTACACTGCGGCCCTAAGGGTATGGGTACTGAAAAGCATGTATACTGCTGCCCTAAGGGTATGGGTACTGAAAAGCAAGTATACTGCGACTCTAAGGGTACATGTACTAAAAAGCAAGTACACTGCTGCTCTAAGGGTACATGTACTGAAAAGCAAGTATACTGCTGCCCTAAGAGTATGGGTACTAAAAAAGCAAGTACACTGCTGCTCTAAGGGTACATGTACTGAAAAGCAAGTACACTGCGGCCCTAAGGGTATGGGTACTGAAAAGCATGTATACTGCTGCCCTAAGGGTATGGGTACTGAAAAGCAAGTATACTGCTGCTCTAAGGGTATGGGTACTGAAAAGCAAGTATACTGTTACTCTAAGGGTACATGTACTGAAAAGCAAGCATACTGCTGCCCTAAGGATATGGGTACTGAAAAGCATGTATACTGCTGCCCTAAGGGTATGGGTACTGAAAAGCAAGTATACTGCGACTCTAAGGGTACATGTACTAAAAAGCAAGTATACTGCTGCTCTAAGGGTATGGGTACTGAAAAGCAAGTATACTGTTACTCTAAGGGTACATGTACTGAAAAGCAAGCATACTGCTGCCCTAAGGGTATGGGTACTGAAAAGCATGTATACTGCTGCCCTAATGGTACATATACTGAAAAGATATAAAAATATACCACAGGGCTATAGGTTTGCATACTGAAAAGCAAGTTCATTGTGGCCCTAAGGGTATGTGTACTGAAATGCACGTATAGTGCGACTCTAGGGGTGTGCTTACTGAAATACTGAAGTACCCATACAGGAATTCAGTATGTAATTACATAATAACATTTAAATAGTACAGCCAAATGACAGTATATGTAGACTAGATTTGTGAGGGTGAAAGGAACTATTGGCCGCTGGATTGTTCCTGCAGAGAAGATCCCCACACCCCTGTAAATACGGTGTTGCTCCGTTGGTCTCCTGCTGTGTACTGCCCTTCCGCATTTTCCCCATCTATTCTTAGCCCCCCTCGCATGCAATCTGCATTATTAATCTGGCAAAGAAACAAGACTCAGATTTCTTTTAAAAAAGAAGAAACAAGCTTGTGTCTGATTGCTCCCCCATTCAACCCCTCTTCTCCTTTTTATTTTCTCCAGCACAGCTCAGAAAAACGGGGCCCGCTACTTTACACACCGGGCAGGTGCACCACTCAGCTGCGCATGGCTTCGCCGAAGCGTGTGCGGCGATGGAATTACAAGCACGTCTTTAGTCTAAATATGCTGACAAACACCCGCTTTACGCTTATGTGCATCCGGCCTGTTACTTGTTGAATGATAAACGTCCTTAAACGCTGGCTGTTTGCGGCCCCTCAGCAGGCCTCCCTTCGTTCTAAGAATAACAGACACGGCAGTTTGCCATATTGTAGGTCAGTAATCCTGTCCGTTTTCTTCATGGCTTGGAAAAACGGGTGAAAAGCCTCAGCATTCTGTCCCAGCGAGGCCCGGGACCTAGTCATGTTGACGTAAATGAAACGTGAAGGGGAAATAATCATGGATCACAATATTTTAGCCCTACCGCAGATGCATCCTCGGATGTGGAGTCGCGGGGACATCCTTCAGTCCCGTCTGATCTGCCATCAGCATTGGCTCCTACATTTATCCTGCCGCTGCACTGCTGTGCACATCAGGCCGTGGCTAAAGGGCGACCGTAGCTGCCGGGGGAAAACTCAGCCTTCCGACCCTAAATGCTGAGTGCCCTCGGAGTGCAGGTGATGTCTGAAGAAAAGTCTAGCAAAAAAAATCACATTTACATCACTTTAGTGACCTCAACCAGAACCGATCAGTCAAGATGTGTTTGTCAGTCAGGTTATTTATCTGAAGTTCTCCTCCTTATTTTTACACTGAAGCTACGAAGAAGTGTAGGCAGTGTACCATGGAGATGTACTTAAACATCCTACAGATTGATGTGCAGCCTCCACACGATGGGGTTAGTTTTATACAGTGTTTACAACCAAACCTCACGATCAAAACAATGAGAGCAGTCCATATCCTCTGCATACTTTCAAAAAAATAAAGTTTTTGGACGTTTTTGTACACAGGCTAATCGGAAACAAACTCTACATATCGTGTCAAATAAAACATGTTCCTTATAGTTCTGATATAGTTCTGAAGTACATCCGACTCTTTCCACCAATCGCATTCATGTTAATTAATACACGTGCATTTAGTTAGTCTGGTCCAAATAAAGTGGAATTAACTACAATTAAAAGTGTTGGCATCAGTTTACCAGACATTTTACTGAGTGTTACAACTAGTTCTTCTGTTGCAATTAATCCAATCATGCTCATAACGTTTGCACTGCTGTTTCTTGAAACTTCCTTTTGGGAGCTTCATCCATACTCGCAAAACTTTTGTTGGGGTACTATTTTGCCTTACAACACCCTGCTCGTACTCCTCCACTAAGAATGGATAAAAAATATTTTAACCCCAGACATTATCTCACAACTATCTATAATACAAAATATTAAAAATATAACTCTAGTGTATTTATCATCATTTTATGTGGAATCTCTCTCTTAAAGGAAGTGTTTAGGACAATCTACCTCGTCAGATGTCTGGTTCCATTCACCACCACCATGTGAACAGTTGTGACACTGTAAATTTCTCGACAACCAAGTGTTTCAGGCCAAACCACGTTGAGATACTTTTTATGCTTAATTTTAATGATTGAATTGTGGAGATTTAAAAAAAAATTTAATTTCCCCTTTAACATAACATAGATGACACTGTAGAAGTAGCTACTATACTGTATGGACAAAAGTATTGGGACATAAGCTTATTAATGGTTTCTTCTGAAATCAAGGGTATTACTACATTGTGGAGCATTGCTGTGAGGATTTGATTGCATTCAGCGACAAGCTTATTAGTGAGGTCAGAATGTTAGTGAGGTCAGAACGTTAGTGAGGTCAGAATGTGGAGCCCTCCTGTTCTCATAGCAGCACATCTGCTTATAGAAACCAGAGAAATATTTAGTGTGTCTTGATCCCTTTCCTCTAAGCTGCAGAAGATCAAACCATGCCTGTATTATGCTCCCATGGTATTACTCCAAACTCGAATTTTAGCATGACAGACCTCAGGGGAGTTCTCCAATGGTATTAATAGTGGTTTACAACAGCATCTGATTCCCTGTTCAGTTCTGACTTCACGTCATGCCAGAGCAGATCCCTCCAATTAAGATTAATGTGACACCCACTGTGGGCAAAACAGCATCAAAAATAATAGCATGATGGCTGCACGCTGCTGTTGTTGTTCCCGCGTTCTGAGCCAGCCCGGTGGGTGGAGGCCCAGAGGGCCAGCAGGTGCAGCGTGAAGGCTGGCAACGGCTTGGCTGCACCTATCGACGGACAGCGCTGCCATGTGTTCTGGAGCACCTCGAAGCAGATTATTGACATGTTTGGAAATAGGAGGCCCTGGCATGCTCCAGAGAGAACCAGCTGGATTAGCCTTGCCAGGGCTGCGACAAGCTAGCATTTTGGCGTGGGCGCACGCCAGCCAGCCTCGAACTGGCACCTGCACAAAGCCACTTATAGGTCCCGTGTTAACACAGAGAGTGCACTGTACCAAGGGAGAGTGTTTAGGAGCATCTGGAGGAGCTTGCAGCCGTGGTGGTTTGTAGGACAGGTATGGCAGCCGCTAATGTGGAGTAGCCTGTGTTAGATGGAAGTACGGGAAGTTACTGTGTGTTTAACATTATTGCTTACAGCTTATATTACAGCCTTTGTTTATTCTGTGAAACGGGTGCCACTTTCGTCTGTAGCAGAAAATGTGCTAAAGTGTTCCCAAAGCTGAAAACTATAAACTTAACAGATGTTGTTATCATAATATATGAGAAATTCTTGCAGAGTAAAATACAATTTTTATTATTTATCATTAGTGAATTAGACATTTTCATTGGTCAACATGGATCAAAAAACTGACATTTTTATTTGTAGGATATTTCTGTCCCTGTTTATATTCGAGAAGCTTAAATTTCACCAAAATAAGGATTTTTAAGTAATACGTATGTGTGAAATATTAGTATGTGTCCCTTAGTTTGACCTACCACCCCGTCACACTAACTTGTTTTGTCCATAAATACTGTACTGTTGCTTTAAATGACATTACAAACAGGATATTACACCTTAGAAATGTCCAGGAACAAAAAAAAAAAATTTATTTATTTATTTATTTATTTATCACAAATGTTTTCCTTTTTGTCCCAATTGTGCACTGCCAATTGACCCACCCTGGCTCTAGCAATGCTCCCGACAGGATAGGGAGGATAGGGACTTAACACATGTCTCCTCTGATATGTGGGAAGCTAGACACTGCCGAACATTGCCAGGCAGCTGACACGTTCGTAGGAAAGCGCCAAGACCCCAGCTCTGACAATGAGAGAGCGCCATCTACCCACATGGAGGGAGCATGGTCAGTTGTGCTCTCTCGGACTTTGACTGGGAATGGCAAAGCGGCTTTGTCTCGAGATTTAAACTCATGTCCCCCAGGGCCATAGTGGTATCCACTTGGAGCCCACTGCAGGTATTTTAGAAAGAAAATTACCACCCCGTCACATACCTCCTTGCCATATTTTATTGTGAATATGGCTCCCATGTCTGAATAAAAGGGTAATATTAATAAGCATTTTATGCCTTGAGGTGGAAAAATATGTTTTTTGGAGGATGAACACGTCTTTCATGTTTTTTCTTTTTTTTTTCTTTAAAGTGTTTACTCTTGCTGAAAATTTTGAACACTGCAACGGGGAAATGGCTCCCATTTCATAGCATTACTCTCCAACGTCCCTTTAGAAGTTTGTGAGTAGATGTTTGTTAAAATGCTAAAGTGCTGAAATGCATGCAGAAAGCTCTCCCGCTTTTCTCTCTTTCAAAGTGTGTATTTTATTTTTTATTTCATTCAGTTACATAAACCAAACACATCACACACATAATAAGAGAGTGTGTGGACACACTTTGCGGGGAATTTGAGACAAAAGCATGCAGATTAAACAGCTCCGAAATGTTAATGCAGGGCAGTTCAAGCCGACGCGCGTATTAGACTATGGCAGTCTATAAACTAGCGCCTCACCTCCCTGGTGAAATCTAAAGTGCATCTCCAAATAGTGTGAAAGCCCTGCCAGTCTGCTGCAAATTAGCTTAGCGAATGCACGCACGCCATTGGCGCGAACCTTTCTGGAGGCACTCTGCTTATCAGAGCGGCGGACGTGGTTTGCATGATTAGTTAGGCTAACAAAGACAGTTTCACCGTGGCCATTTCTACAATTTGACTGTTACTCTCTGAAGATAGCGGAAAGGCTAAGCTAAACCAGGGGCTATGCATGAAAATCACAGGCAAGGGAGTGAGAGCGAGCGAGAAGGAAAAAGCAACAGCCTTTCCAGGAGGATTTGGTCATTTAAAACAAATTGGTTCGGAAAGTATCAAACGGGGATTTGTCCGTGTTTGAGCGCAGCTGAAATTAAGTCTCCGGGGGTCGCGCTCTTTCCGCAACTCGTCGCCCCCTGTCTGCGGAAGGACTTCACTGCTCCTGCTCCCTGGTGTCCCCATTACGGGGCGGAAGGGCATTCTGGGGGAGCAAATTGGCTGGTGGGCTTTGGGTGGGCTTAAGCCACTGCGCTGGCAATGGCACGCCGCTTCGGCAGCTCGTCTGTGTGCGAGAGAGAGAGAGAGAGAGAGAGTGAGAGAGCAGCCAATTCGTAGATCTGGAGTCCAGGAAGCCCAGGGAGGAGTGAATGTGCAGCTGTCTGCCCGCGGGAGGCCGGGGGATTCTGGAACCCTTGTCATTACTGAAATAGAGGGAAGACAAGAGAGAAACATAGAGGCAGAATTGTGGAGAAGGGTGGCACAGCTAGAAACTCCACCATTACACTTTGGTGGAGTTTATGCAGCTCCTCCACTGTTCAGCTCAACTGTCATTATACCAGAGCAGCATAACAAGGAGCCTTTTTTTACTGGTCTCACCGGCAGGACATCAGTGTACATCACTACAAAAAGGCTCGTGGTCCACAAGTGCACATGAGCAATTTGGGGGCCCACAACATAGGCTTGTTTTGCCCATGTAATCTGGTCATTTTATTTTACTCATTTTACTAAATTTATCTTAAAAAATGAAAAAAATGTTTCACTGATCTTGGAAAATTTTAAATATACATAAATTCTGGGGCTCAAAACTTTGACATAGCTAAGACCACATGTCCACACATGGCCCAGAAAAGCCTTAAAAGGGCACTGCAGCATAAAACTTGAATTTAATGTTATTTTTTTAGTCATATGACGCTATCTTCTACAGCCTTGCATCTGTCTTACTCCTGATTTTGTATTTCTTGTGTTCATCCATCAAGCTTTTTTACTACAATACCCAGCTTGCACTACACAATTACATCATATAGCCACTGAGAATCTCTCCATGGCGATAAAGAAATCTTGACTGCTATCGCAGCCACTGATGTACAGTCTAATGATTATAGATGTGATGAGATGGGGCACTGGTGGCTCAGCGATTAGAGCACCAGGCTATTGATGACGGGGTTGTGGATTCAATAGCTGGGTTCGGCTGCCGCTGTCGGGCCCTTGAGGTAGGCCCTTAATCTTCTCTGCTCCCCGGATGCAGCATGATGGCTACCCGCTGTTCTGTGTATGTGTGTGTTCGCTGCACGGATGGGTTAAATGTGAAAGCCAGATTCAATCTGTGTGCAACACAAATGGTGAATATGGTTGCTTTGTCTTGTATATTTGATGTGGTGGCTAGGCCATGTGTCTTTCTCCTGCATTAGTCAGCTAGCAGAACACAAAAAATCTTTAAACTGGAAAATCTCAGTCTCGAGACGACTGGGGCACCGCTGTAGAAGGAAAGTATGCATGTTTGCAACAAATGTACTGGGGTTTGTAGTTTTCCATCTTTAAGGCTGATTTTTTTAGGATAGCTAGAACGTTTTAGTTAGTAGAACATTATTGGAATGTTCTGAAAGCTACAACTTTTGGTTATTCAACTGTTCAAATTGTATTTTTTACATTTATTTGTTTATTCTCACCACTGATTATGGGCCATATGCATTTGGTGCACATTTTTAAAAAGTAAAGCTCATCATTAGTTCAACATCAGTCATTATTAGTGAAAATATTCTATTCTATGTTTGAATGAATGCTCAGTTTTAAGTTCTAAAATTTCTTATGCAACATTCATTAAATCAAATAAGAATTTAATCACATTTATTGTCAAATCACATTACACAGGTATACAAATGAGTGAAAAACATCATGGTAGTATAAAAGAACACAAATATTTACAAAATATAAATACTGAATATTTACACATTAACTTATACTATACATATACACATATTATACACACACTACGTACACTATATTTACAATATCTCACTGGTTTAAAGCAGTTTAAATGTACAGTTGATGTAAATCTGAATGTTTACATTATTTACAAAAGACACTGGACAGGTGTGAAAAGACACTGGACAGGTGTAAAAAGACACTGGACAGATGTGAAAAGACACTGGACAGGTGTAAAAAGACACTGGACAGGTGTGAAAAGACACTGGACAGATGTGAAAAGACACTGGACAGGTGTGAAAAGACACTGGACAGGTGTAAAAAGACACTGGACAGATGTGAAAAGACACTGGACAGGTGTGAAAAGACACCGGACAGATGTGAAAAGACACTGGACATGTGTAAAAAGACACTGGACAGGTGTGAATGTGATTATCCATGTGATCATTTTATCAATGTTTTTATTGAATAGTATTTTTCTGATGGTGGTTTTGGCTTGCAAACGTTACTTTGATGTTTCCATAATGTTCGTTTTCGACTAATTGAAAATGTTGTGTAAGAAACATTTGGATGACGTTGAGATACTAACCATAACGTCACACGTTCTCAGAACATTCCTGGAATGAAATATTGGTAATATTATAAACTTAGCCTTCCTGGAACCTTATATAAACATTGCTCAGTGTTCCTATAACGTTCTCTGCAAACAGGTTAGTAAGAGAAGTAGCCAAAGCGTTAACACAGTGGAAAACATTCAATGAATGTCAGGAAGTACTACCAGCACTGTTAGGTTAGTTAAACCTAGATAGACCTAGATAGACCTAGATAGACCTAGCTCACAGGCTGCTAACATAGGCCTTTGTCTAACAACGGACTATTTTCGAGGTTGTGCTCATTGTAAAAACAGAATGTGGACGACCTGTAAATTCTGATATTCTAATTCTAATATACTGAACGAACGGCCAACGCAGCCGTGCTGCTCAGCGCTCTTACGCTCTCACATTAGAACTGTGTTGCTAACCTTCTCTTTGTGAGCTGAAATATACGCTGCAATTAGCAGCTAGAGAAAGGGGAAGAGGAAGAGACGCCTCATGCCAACCGTTGATTAGCTAGCGTGGGAGGAACTCCGAGACAAACTGCTGAGAACCTCATACAGCTACAAAGGTGGAGTTTAAGCACTTCCTCTCCTCAGGCTTTTGCTAGTGTAACGTTGTTAGGCCAACCTCCGAGCTGGAATGTGCTGGGATTAGCACAGCAGCTCAAGAAGGCGGAGAAAAACACCTCATGCTAGCTGTTGATTAGCTTAAGAGAGAGAGAGAGAGAGAGAGAGAGAGAGGAACACATCTTGATTATGCCACTTCTGAATTCACGGCCTTGCTCAGGTATTTAAAGAATTAGCGGCAATTTGTCTCATAGCGGGCGAATTAAAGGAAATTAAAAGACCCAACCACCAAACTTCTCTGAAGGGAGGCTAAAATGGGAAATGGGTAAATGAGGCTGGTGAATGAGAGGCATTTAAAACAACACTGAATAAACAGCTGAGCCAGTGATTTTATTTACCGCGAGCGGAGGCTGACTAGCACACTAGCTGTCCGCTTTGCTTTACTTCAACTCATGTATTGCTCAGATGCGTTGAACACAGACTCCATCCCTGACGTCTGCATGTGTGCGTACGCTTAGTGCTGAATTGTCAGCACATGCTAATGGCCTGATTTGGGAGAGCTCGCAGCGAAATATGCTTCTGTCTATAAGCATTAGGATATATGATGCTAGCAAGGCATCCTGGGAGGTGGTCTTGGGGGGTGGGGGGGGGGGCGGGGGGGGTCGCATTTTAACTTCAGATCAGCCTGATTCAGATAAGGCCCAGTGCTTCCTAAGGCTCCTGTATTTTCCTTTCCTTTTGTTTCTCTCTTTCTCTTGTTCCCCCTCTCTCTTTTCTCCCTAGCCCAGCGCTTTTTGCATGCATTGTTAAATAGGACTGATGGAGGCGCCCCGGTCATTATTCACCGCGTCGCCTGGTTAATTTGTGTGCTCTTACAAGTACAAAGATGTCAGGCCGAAGCAGCACGCACTTACCTTAGCTCCCCCTGGGACCATTAATCCTTTGGCTGGTGTCGTCGTCTCTGCCAAGCCTCACCTGCCTCCTACCGCTGCCAGGAAACTGCTGTTTGGGCTCTTTTTTTTTTTTTTGCCTCGCCTCAGTCCGCTATATTTATTCTGTGTTCCAGTCAGCTTTCATCAGCAGAGGAATACGATAGGCAGGACAGAGGCAGGCCAGCCGCAGCTCCGCTCCAACAGGTCCGACGTGCCAGACACTCACGCTGAAGGAAAGTTTCTAACTGTCAGACCTGGACGGCGCTGTAGGAATACAGACACGCTTCCAAATCAGCTAAAAGCTGCCATATATTTCCCAATTAATCATGTAGACTACATTTGAAGGGTGGTTCAGACCAGAATGTCCCCCCTACTCCTAATGTAGTTGCTAGCCAAGACACTCCTATAGGTTTACAGCAGTGAGGTTGTGCAGCTAATGTAGCTACAGTGGAAACCTTTATGCCAGGATAGCATTGAGTCAACTGCAGGGCTGCTTGTAAAGAGGTGGTCTGGACAGATAAACATGAACCTATGTCTAATGCCAGACGTGGCCTAAAGAGGTATAAAGCCCCCCAGCATTGAGCTGTGGAGTAGTGGAACTGTGAACTGAAATCAAGGTGCTCCAGTACCTTTGCAGGGCAAAAAGAGTATTACCTCACCTACCTTTCTCCCCAATGTTCTTCCAAATTTAGTAATTTTCACATTTCCACCCACTAGCTAGGACTACCTCATCAAATTCAGCTACAAGTGTGAGGGTCGGTGGGTGAAACCAGCCGATTGTTGCTTACACAACGATATTGGGCGTCTTTGTCCCTATGAGTGCGTCTTTCTCTACTCATAGGGACATAGAGCCTTGCTAAATCAAACAATGTAAAAATATTTTCTGAAAAGCAAAAATAATAAAAGCTCCTCCATCATGCTGTAATACAAGCTCTGAGGTGGTAAATAGGAACCTTTAAGGCAAGCTTGAGGCAGCCAACCTCAAACCTCAGACTTTTGAATCCTGTATTTTGTCCTTACTGTTGGGCACAGCGTTCACCAGGTGGACATTACTGGTATATATTGTATATATTTCATATGGTGAGATAATAAATTCTGCTTAATGTGATGAGGTACATGAACTATCAAGGTCAAAATGGTTCAAGTTCAAAGGTGTTGGATGGAGCTCCATCACTCTAGAGAATGCAGTTCCATAGGTCCACAACCCAACACTGACAGGCTTTGTACGCTTCTAGCTGATGCTGGACATTGGGTACAGTGAGCTGAGGGGCTCACTTTCGGCCGCTCCAGAGAATCCCGTTCTAATAGCAGTGCTTTCCTTTGGAGGTCATACCCCTGGTTGGGAATCTGTGCTAATGGACCTCTTGTAGAGCCTGAACTCTGTTTATGTCAGTCAATTCTTTTTCTTTTTTTGTACAGGAAACAAAATTTGTATCTTTTAAATGATGAAATAATAAATTGTGCTTAGTGTGACCAACAATTTTAATTTTTTCACCTAATTTATGTTTCATTTCATTTGATCCTTACAAATTGGGAAGAGCAAAAGGTTCATATTGTCAATGTCACGCAAAAACCTTGTTGCTCAGTTTGTGCCATTTTTCCCATAGTTTGAGTCTGGCAGTTGTTGTCTACATTGTGTACAATCTTTATGATGAATGGACCAATAGAAACACCCCAAAATAATAATAATAAAATCTTTTTCCATTGACTTCCATTGAAAGTTAAGGCAGGAAAGCAGGAAACATGCTCTTCTGTAGGCATCCAGAACACTTTCCCCACCCGTGACTGCAACAGCATCACATTTATTAGCTTGAAAGTGGATGTTAATAACGTATGTTAATTTGGAGTGTGTACATTTTATCTTCACTCCACCTCCAGAGCGAAGCTAAACTACACTGTTGAAACTAGTCCACTGTGATGCTGCTTTCACGTGGTTCTAGCTGTGTGTATCCCAGGTGTGCGGTGACTGTGGTACTTGATGTTCTAATTGGTGGGTTTTTGGCCTCAGCCTGTTGATAAGTTGTGATGCGAGAATGATCGGGAGGTGTGTATGTGTGTGAGTGCTGTGTGTATGGAGGAGGGGGGAGGGTAAAGAGAACAGGGGTGTGAGATGAATGTGATTGGTTTGCCGGCTGACCACAGCCTCTCCCATCTGTCTCGGAGTCTGCCATCCCATCTCGCGGGCGGCAGGAGGTAATTGGGTTCATTGTTCTCACCGCAGGATCTCCTGGATTGAAAGCTTCATTATCTGGATAACCATGAATGTAAATGAGCCCCACGTATGCAGCCCAGATAATGGGGAAAAAATAGATCATTGCCCACAAACGTAACCCCCCAAAACACACACACACACACACACACACACACACACACACACACACACACACACACAAAACTCTCCTTCAAGCTCCTGAACATTCCTGTTAACCCCACTGTTGTACTGTAGTGGTAGTGGTTCCCAACCACCACAACCCTCATCCATGCCAAAACCAGTATGATCTGGATGTTGGCCTTATTTCAACAATTTGCTTGTATGGTTAAGGAACCTTCACTTGATGAGTTTTCTTTTAGCAGTTTAAAGGTTCTACGTGTACATGTCTGCTTTTTTCCGAACAGGGTTCTTTTTGAAGCAATAGAACCAGTACCTATATGGCTTTACTCAAAAAACCTTGAGTGCCACCAAAGCAGCTCTGACCTTTTGAGGTATGGACTCCACAAGACCTCTGAAGGGGTCCTGTGTTATCTGGCACCAAGACATTAGCAGTAGGTCCTTTAAGTCCAGTAAGTTAAGAAGTGGGGCCACAGTGGATCACATATTGGCCTTATTTTATCCTTTGGATTTGCCTCCAACCAAAATCCATTTATTGACGCCATTAGTGCAGATGTAATAGATGACCACCTTTTAATGAGAGACCTAAGATTGATGGTCATTGGAATGTTTGACGGTGTTGCTTTCCACTTTGGGTTGGAAACAGATCCAAATGTTAAAATTCCACACTGTAGCTCAGACTCTCTGAAGATAGAAGAAATAACCCAACAACCTTGTGGGTCTGGTCTGTAGACACTTTCTCAAGCAATGTTTTTGCTGAAATCAAGGGTATGTCCACCCTTTGTTTCTACTGGACTATTTTGGGAAGACCTTACACTATAGATTGTAAAATTGCTGTGAATATTTCATTTGATGGCATTCTGCCATGAGAGCATCAGTAAAATCAGGCACTGATGCTAAATGATGGGTTCTGGACCACAAATGCCACTCCAGCTCATCCCAAAGGTATTGAATTGAAGTCCATCACACCGCACCACAGTTCCACTGCTCCACAGCCCAATGCTGACAGGCTTTATACCCCTCTAGTGAAATGCTTTCCACTTTACTAGGTGACCTTAGGCTCATGTGCGGCTGCTCCGGAGCCTCCCGTTCTATTGGCAGTGCTTTCCTATAGAGGCCATACCCCTCGTTGGGAATCTCTGCTAATGGACTTCTTGTAGGACATGTACTCTGCTTATGTCAGTCAAAAAATGTTCTGTGTTCACATAGTGCCGAACTAAAATGTGCTTCTCACAGACCATAGAGGCTTTATTCACCGGTACAGTTTCCAGGACAAATTCAGAGTGTTCTCACCCTAAGGTGTTTGTGAATGTAAACCAGACGCCTAAAAGCCATTTTGTGTTGCAGAGTGGTTTCACTAAGAGCAGAGTGTTCCAGGGCTTGTGTTTGTTCCAACCGCAGCTATGCATAAGACATGAAATGCTGGGAATGCAGAGGTGGAAAGCAGTGGAGTGAAGTATTTCTACTTCATTACTGTCGCTTTACCAAAAAAACGGCACTTTACCTGAATAGATTTTGGCGCTTGGGCTTCTACACCACCAGCTCATTCAGTGGTTCCATAGAAATCACGTTTGTGAGAGATGAGTGTAAAGAACCTTTTGAAGATTTAACCCCTAAACCCTTAAACCCTGTATGTAGGCCCACTCTTCATTACTATTATAACTTTCACTTTTTAAAAGGCCCTAAAATAGAACCTTGTGGCACACCACAAAATCTGTTAAACTTCTGGTAGGATTAGTAACTTATGGGTTTAAGAATCTTCACTTGATGTAGAATGTTTTTTTTTTTTTAGCAGTTTAAAGCTTCTTCGCATACAAATGTCTTTTTATAAACCAATAGAACCAGAGGTGGTACCTATATGGCTTCACTCTAGAAACCTTTGTGTAATTGATCTGTCCTTACACCGATTGGCCGTAACATATTGTACAGGTCTCCCCCTTGAGCCACCAAAACAGCTCTGACCTTTTGAGGCATGGACTACACAAGACCTACTGAAGGTTAGGAAGCGGGGCCTCCATGATCACATCAGTGAACCTTGGGCATCCATGACTCTGTCGCTGGCTCACGGTTATGCTTCCATGGACCACTTTTTGTGGGTACTGACAGATGCTCTGACCCAGTCGGCTTGGCCATCACAATCTAGACTTTGTCAGTGTGGCTCAGATTCTTAAGCTTGCCCATTTATTCACTTCACCTGTCATTGGTTTTAATTTTATGGCTCAAATAACCACGTCTGCCTCTAATTTGTTACAGTAGCTGTTGAAAGGTAGTTGTTAGGTGTTGCCTTACCAGTATGTAAGGACGTAGTCCACATTAGCTGGCCTTGGTTGTGGATTTCCCTTCCTGATGCACTCTGATCTGGCCAACAAACCACTCTAGACGGGTGGGGTGGAGGGGGCAACAACAATATGCCTCCTGTGCATTGCATTATTCATGTAAAGCCAACACACACTTGAGAGCTTGCACAAACATTGTAATTATGTACGGCCCGGCTGGTGGGGAAATGTCTGGAGATGCCTCTTGACAAGCAGGTCACTGCTGATCAGCCAGCTTCAGCCGGCCACTCTGGAGCGGCTAAACGCTTCAAGAAGAAAATAAGTCTCTCTCTCTCGTTTTTTTCTCTCTCACTCGCTCGACTAAATAAACATGAGTACACACTGGACCGAGCCTCTCAGAGATCCTCCAGCAAATCCATCAATTAGCTGCAGATGTGATCTGCATTGGAGATTATGGCAATTTAAGCATGTTGAGGGGAAAGGGTCTAATCCTGTCTCAGTTGGGGCAGGCTGAGCAATTTATTTATTTATTTATTTTACTTTTCTGTCCGATGGAGCGTGGTCCAGTCAGGTCCACATCATGAACCTTTTGAAAATTTAACCCCTTAAACCCTTTAAACCCTGAATGTCAGAACACACTTCATTACGATTATAATTTACATCACTTTTATCGGCCCTAAAATACAACCCTGGGGTACACCACAAAATCTGATCAACCAAAATGGCTGTACAATAGTTTTTACTTTAGGATTAGTAACTGAATCCTTGGAACCATGGAAGCAGAAGCGGATCTTATATGGTATCACTCAGGAACCCTCCCACAGATCCGCCAGCAAGTCCATCAGTTAGCTGCAGGTGTGGGCGGCATTGGAGATTATGGCAATTTAAACATGTTGAGGGAAACCTGTCTTGGGTGGGGCAGGCTGAGTAATTATTTCTTTCTTTACTTTTCTGTCCGACTGACAACCTTCAATCACTAGGGATCATATTTTGTTTACGTTACCATGGCAACGCACACAGCTTTGAGACAGAGATGTTAGCTTTTTACTTTGAATCTTTAGGGTTTATATATTTATAACTGAGTGACCAGCCCATATATAGATACAAGCTTGCCCCGGCACCCTGCCTAAATTCTGTGAGTGTCGACGGGGCAGCTGGTCCCCCAGTCACAGCTTTAGTTCTTCAGGTTGCTCAGGCTCTAGAGGGTAGAGCCATGTAAGCCTTGTGATTGGTCAGGGATATGCTGATGTAAACATAACAGACTTTTAGGACCACCCATTCTACATGAAAAAGAGAGAAATACTAGTGAAACACAGCAGACATTTATTATTATTATATTATTGACTCTAGGAAGATAAGCCATATTAACTCCATTAGAGAGAAAACTTTCCCGCATAAATCTAGTTTATTTACTGTTTTTTGACTGAAAATGGCATTAGTTGCTCATTAAATGTGTTTTTGCTGACATTGCAACTACATTACTTCATCCGATGAAGAAAAAAAACACCACAAAGTCAAAAAAGTGTTCTGGTCACCTTTTGAACGTAAGGTAAAGTACGGTAAAGTAAAGTAAAGCTAACTCTAAAGATAACCACAGACAAAAGGAACAGGTAATCCCATGCACCGAGGGACGGCACGGGAAGCTTCATGAGCTAAGCAGTATGGAAAGTGCTCATTGCTATTGGGAGGCTGTATCTGATCCTTTGCGGCTTGTTTTGTTCTGCAGGCTCCAGCGTCGGTCAAAGTTGTGCTCTTGTGAAGGACGCCGTGTTTGTGGAGAGCCGGGCCAGAGAGGCTACCCTCCCCGCCCCCACCACCCACCACTCCTTTCCCTTTAAGTAGCGAGTCAATCACACCGGCTTTCTCTCCCCTCAATCACACAGTGACCTCAATGCCAGGCTGACAGTTGTGCGCCCCTGAAAAACTACAGATGAGCTTTATCTAAAGCTCAGCCTTGCTGGACACTTTGCGCACTGTCAGAACTGGGCCAAAGTAATACAAATGAAAAAGACCGGACCACCGATATTTCAGCGTTTTTGGATATTTGGAGTTTTTTTTTTTTTTTTTTTTTTTTTCTCTTTCTTACCTTGAGGGCAATTTTGTGGATGGAAGGAAAGTGCACTGGTGGGGCTGCGTCCTGAATTTCTAAAAAAAAAAAAAAAAAAAAAAAAAAAAAAACAGAACAGCACCACCGTCTCGTAATGCAGGCCTAGGCAGAAATTTGGCCTGCTATACTCCCATTACAGCCCACCTATAATGTTAGCCTCTGATAACACTGCCTAATGGACTCGCTTTCAATCCATACGGCTCTCTGGAGGTAATAGCCTTTGTGAAATGTCGAAAAATTGTTGATGTTCTAAAAAAAAAAAAAAGAGGCAATAAACTAAATAAAAAGGATAATGGGTGTTTGCCTAGCGCGGCATGCGCAAACTCAAACGCCACTGACTGATAACCTCATGTCTTTATGACATATTAGCCTAAAAAAAAAACTGAGCTGTTTTTTTTTTTCGCGTGGGGAGCGATCTGCGGCGTCCGCGCCTCGGCTTTTTGTTGACTTAAGTGAATAGCGAGTATAAAAATGGATGAATCCGGCCAGGCTGGATGGCTAATGTCATGACTCCAGGTTGGCAGATGGCAGGAACAGTTAGGGAGCTCATTAGACCAACCAAGCAGGCAGTGCATCGTTGCAAAACCTTTCATTAAAGTTCCATGGCTGGAATAGTGTGTGGAATAGTGCTGCCCCAATATTGGTCAAAGTCACGAGAGGAGAAACAAGTGTTTTCGGGTTTTTTTTCCCCTCATTTTCGCGACAAGATGAGAGAAATAATAGGTGCTGAGGCCGCGTCGCTCGGCTAGATATGAGCGGCCGTGCTGAGCATAGCGAAGCAGATTGAAAAGGTCTGGGGAGCGTTTTGAGTCATTTTGCTTTGTAATTAACTGAAATTTGTTCAGCACTAATGCGCTGTGATGTGGGGGAATTTGAAATAAATACATTTCCTTGAAAGGGCATGCTTATCGATGAGCTCTGCATGTGTGTGTGTGTGTGTGTGCTTCTGTGCCTGTGGGTGGAATTAGTTTCACCTTCATTTTGGCATTTTATTTTATTTGTATCTTTAAGGACATGAAAGCTAAACAGACCGTGCTGGAAACGCATGTGTAGAAAGCCGTAATACTGCACCCGCTAGTCAGTCTGAATTCATTATAGGATTTTTTTTATTGAAAATATTATAAGCGAAACTGTATTTAAGGAACAGTGGGACGAGATAAAGTCATTACCACCATTTTTGGAACAAAATATACAAAAACCACTCACTGCTAGCATTCAGAGAGGATTCCAGCAGTTCCAGCAGATCTTTGAGCTCTAGATTGTGTCTTAAATAGTCATGCCAGCACAGCAAATGCAGGCCCTTAAGTGGGCGTACGGTGTGTCTTATTAGACAAATTTTTCTGACAGACAACTAGTTAAATATCCACTAATCTAACCAGCCACAAAGCTACTTGAGTAGCTAAGCAATAAACAGAAGCTCCGACCAGTCAGGGTTTATCGCTGAAGGCTTTCTGTGATATCTGCCACCAAGACGTGAGCAGTTGTGAGGTGGGACATGGACCTCCATGAGCATCAATAAGCCTTGGGTGCCCATGACCCTGTTGCTGGTTCACTGGTTGTCCTTCCCCAGAGCGCTCTTGGTAAAAACTGAACACTGCATACCGGGAACACTCTACAAGACATTACCACAAAGCTACTTGAGTAACTAAGCAATAAACAGAAGAGGCCCTTGGTTAGCTTTCAGGACTGCGCCGCAGATGGCGATTTTAAAGGAGTACTCCACTGTTTCCCAACTGAATTTCTGTCTGCCACATCTATAGCATACGGTTGATTACCACAGACTGTAATTTAGGCACAGTTGCTCGGTACTTGGAAAAGAGCTGAAAACACCGTTTCAGCGCCGGCCTGTAGGCTTCTGCTGTGAGTTTGCAGGATTTTAACAGAGGATGTTTTGAATGAGTCTGTAATCAACTGCATTCTGTAGATGAGATCAGAAATTAGCTACACATTAGGGGGAAACACACTGCGGTATTCCTTTAAACAGTTAGTTTGAGGTTTAATATTTAAATGAACATGAATAGGAGTGTAAGAACTCCCAAAACATAGTGTTCCATCACTGTAACACAAAAACCGTATGTTTAAGACAGTAACTTTACAGAAGGTGGTGAGAACATTCTTAAATTGCAATGGAAGTCAATGTGAAAAATGTGTTTGTAAGTCAGGGGAGTTTCTAGACTGTTTGGGCTCACAGAGAGTTTAGAGGGGTACAGCAGTACCCCTCTGCTTGCCTAATAACATAACTAGTTATTATTATTGGATTAGATTAGTAATATTTCTGTGCATTAAACACATGCATTAAATATTTCCTTTGTGGCAAAAACAGGGTTAGCTAGACAACACAGGCTTTTATGAGTACTTTACTGAACTTTTGGCTACATCACAACACTCATCGAAAGCTTTCTTTCGGTTGCTGATGAAGTGTGCAGGTGTGTATCTGTGTAATATTTCACTACTAATAGTATTAATTGTAATAACCTGTAAGCTTCATCTCTGACATAAAGACAAACCTTCTCAAATCTTCCACTCTGACCTTTTTTAGTTTCTTACAGAATCCAAAGTAGGCAGCAGCCCCTTTACACTGCCCTGCTAGAAAGACCAGCATGCACCAGCAAACCAGGCCAGCACCAGACCACTTTAGATGGAGATGGAATTCATGAATTCATGGACCAATAGAAGTCATCCAAAATCCAAAATACTTCAGAGAATGTCACTTTTTTACAGTCTATTTACATGACCATCTACAATTTCCTCCCTTTACTGGTGATTTCATTGCTGCCCAGTGAAAAAACATGTATGTCCAAATTGACAAAGTGACAGAAAAAGGCAAAAAAGTTTCTAACTTTGAATGGACGTTAAATATAAGAGTAATAAATTATGCAAAAGAGTCTATTAGTAATTTTAAGAATTTCTTTTAATTTACACAGTGTACAGAGCAGGGCTACAGGGATCAAAGGCTTTAAAATGATTAGGACAATAATTCAAAAGTAAGTAAAAGTAAACAGATTCCATTACTTTATTACAGTAATCCTTCAGTTTATGTCACGTTGGTTTGGTTGGGGCTGAAAAAGCTCAGATGCAGTTTTACAACCCTGTTTACAACCCTGTTACTTTGCCTCTGAATGAAACTCTGAAGATGAACATTTTAGGAGCGATACAGTGCAGGGCTACAGGGATCAAACGATGGAAAAACCTAAAAATGGACAAAAATAAAGATACATGATTTTCATTGGACAGCAGCAATTTGATGGTATACGCAATTTAGTAGACAGGAGATTTGCTTCATGAGAACACAAGATTGTTTAATGTGGAGATGAGATTGTTTGGCGTTTGGTGAGAACCCGCGGGAAGGTTTCATGTGACTTTTTATGTTTAAGTTTTTTCCTTAGTCTTTTGATCTGTGGATTTAAAAATGATTAGGACAAGTAATGCAAAAGTCAGTAAAATTAATCAGATTCCATTACTGTCATACAGTAATCCTTCAGATTACGTCACAGTTATATGTTTTGAACAGGTAATCAGTAATCTGAGTATATACCTGTGTATATTTACGCAATACCTGCTCTCACACAGCTCGGGACTAAACAGCTAACTGCTAGAATAACTAATGCCTGTATTTGGTGCAGCTTTACTGCGGCTCTGCTCTGCTTTTTAAAACAGGAACGCCTTCAATTCAGCAGCGCTGATCGACGCCTTTGCAGTGCAGTCGGCAGGTCTATTATGTGAAGTGATTTTCCTATGGTAGCTCTAGGTGATGTGTGGAGGGTGGTGGGGGGTTGCACAGGCAGGAGACGAGGAGGAGGTGGAGGAATGAAATTCACAGTGAGCCTGAGCTCAGAAAGCCAAACTATTTACATGGAGCAGCAGCCTCAGAAGCCGCGCTTTCGCCTTGGGGCGGAAACTACTTGAAAGTAAGCCGCGAGTCTCTTTGATGTTTGCACCAAATCTAAACACATTTCGAGTGTTGCAGCTCACAAGTCAAGGACGGGCCTAAATTGTCTCACGGTGAAGGGGAACTGCGGATTGTTTGGCCGATTGGAGGGAAATCAGTGGAACACAGGCCCGCGCGTTAGCGCTCGTCTTGCCGATGTGCTCGGGAGATAGGCCGTCACTTTGAGGGACGAAAGGCCTGCGACTGCTTGCTTCCTTCCTTCCCTCCTTCCTTCCGTCTCCACCGTGGGTGCAGATTGGTCTCGCCAAAGAGGATTAGTGGTGTAACAGACACGTAACACCTAGAGCATGCTCAGTTTGCTTAACGGGCTCTGCGTGATGAAGGGGAGTGTTCGGAAGCCAATCAGCGTGAGCGCGCTCTAACAGCTGCCTCTACGGGCCATTTGGTTTAAGGCTTATTTGGTGTTGCGTGGAGTGTGGAGTGTGGAGAGCGTTCTGCATGGCAATCTGCTGTCATATCCCGCAAACTTATTTGCTACACTCGCTTCACCGACAGAGACACTTACAGCGTCTCTACAGGCTGACACATTGCAGATTGCTAACAGCAGGGAATCCGAGTCCCACACACACATAAACACACATACACACATAAATATGCACAACCCTGTGTATCGCTACTGTCGAATCAAAACCTTGGAACTCCATTTGTTTCCTGTAGGAATTTCCCCACAGTAAGACTAGTACTGATCAAGGAATGTACTGATTATTTTGATCGATCAGATTTAGGCATTTCTGTCTCCAAATTAAACCAAAAAACCTCTACACAATCATTGGGACGAGAAATATGGAGTAAGCCACTGTAATACTGCATGTCTACGAGTCTGATACTCCAATTGCTGTTAAGATCTTAAAGCCAGGTTGTGAATTTAGCCTGGAATTGATCCTGATGTAGTCGTCACAGCCTAAACTCCAGAATCAGGTCCGATTGCAGTGTTATCGGCTGTCGGTTGACATGTGACGAGAGGTTGCAGGGTGGTGACGCCCGATTTACTGCTCAAACGATGCCAGGATGTCAGAATGGTCGCTTGACCTCCAGTTTGAACACACACAAACATACAGTAAACCCAACCACTGCCCTACACACAGATGAACACAGATGTTTAGGCTGGTTATGTGGGCTCTACTCTTTTCAGTTAAATGAAACTGAATTTTAGACAGTCCAAAGACAGTACAAAGACGGACAGGCCCTGTTTTCCTGGTTTTAGTGTCCGTGTTCAGTGTGGCAGAAGATGGTCTGTTTGTTTTGTATTTATTGAGCTTTGTAATTGTTTTGTACAGTGTATATTATATAGTTTGGTCGGGGCTGAAAAAGCTCAGATGCAGTTTTACAACCCTGTTTACAACCCTGTTACTTTGCCTCTAAATGAAACTGATTTTGCTTTTATGGTGGACTTGTGGAAGAACAGATGAACATTTTAGGAGCGATCAGCAGAGCTTTTAAATGGTTACAGGAAGGTAAGCTTCTAACATTACATAAGTGATGTTCCAGGAACGTCCTGAAAACATGTGATGTAATAGTAATGGTTTGCATCACTGCAAACATTCAATGTTTTGTTACACAACATTTCCAGACAAAACTAACATTATAGAAACATCTGAAGTAACTTTCCCTAAACTAAAAAAACAAGAAATAAATCCAATACTGTAAAACATTGAAAAAACTGAAACATAATTACACTGATAAATAATATTTAATTAATACCTCATAAAACATTTTCCAAACAAATGTGAGCATTTATGTAAACATGAAATAGAATATTTTCTGAATTTACACTGAGAAAAACATTTACATGAACTTGCATTACTTTCTGAAATAAGCCTACCAAATAAAAAAAAATAACTATTGTGGGAATAAACATATTAAATATTAAATAATTATAGGAACACCCAGAAATGTGACAGATCGAAGGTTCTAAAAATCGAAATTGTAACAAGACAATTAGAACATACCCGTAACATTTTACTAACCAAACATTTCTGGCTGAGTTTGCTTTGATTGACTAGCTGCAGCACCTGATTGACACAGCAGCCCACACCTTACCATAGCTTTGTTTTAAGCACAATTTTTAAAGAATTATTCCCCGGTATGACTAGCACTCCCCTGACCTCTCTGCGCTCACACCCACATCGCGTCCTCCAGACGGCCCTTCTCCTAATGCTGCCTCACTTACTCGACTAGCCGAAATCACAGCACAGACGCTGTCTTTAAATCATGTGTATAGTGACTTTGTCAGACAATGTCGTGGTTATAAAGTCAGAATTTTAGCAGTGCAGAGCGGCAGCTTGGAAATGGCTTTTCTTAATGGGCTGCGTTTCAGTCACTATTTCATATTTGCCCCGTTGCCTGACAACAGAGACAGAAAAATATGTAAATGAGAATAGTGTTATTGGGAATTTGGCTGTATTCAAAATAAAAACAGTATATGTGAGCACAGAGGATATGAGAGAAGCAGCCAGATATAAAGGGCTGACACCATTCGAGACTACACTCCAGCATCATCCAGTGGCTTTTTTTCATGCAGATTTTAGCTGCTTTCCATTGAAGGACACTGTAGACGACTCAGCGCAGTGCAGCCTGAGCCAGACTTACTGTACATAGCATTAAACCTAAACCTTATTAATGCTAAAATATTGTTATAGGGCTATCACTGTGACATTCCCTCCTGACCTTTTGACCTTATCAGTCTTGATGCGTATGTATGTGTATGCTAATTTTAACAAAAGCAAAATGGAGATTTTTCGTTTCGTAATATGCCAGACAACATCACATTTAAATGTTTCCTACAGAAGTAATCCAAACTTTCTCATTTACTGTCACTATATGGACAAAAGTATTGGGACACACCTTTTAATTATTGATTTCAGGTGTCCCATTGCCACGGGTGTATAAAACCAAGCCCCTAGTCCTGCAGTCTGCCTTTACACACATTAGTGAAAGAAGGGGAGGTTCTAAAGAGCTCACTGAACTCCAGCATGGTTCTGTATGTAATAGGAGACACCGCTGCAACAGTAAGTCAGCTGGTAAAATTTCTTCCCTCCTAGATATATTCCACCATCAGCTGTGAGTGGTGTTATTGAAAGGTGGAAGCTTTCAGGAACCACAGCAACTCAGCCACCAAGTGTCAGAACACGGGGCCGCCGAGTGCTGAGGAGCATAGTGCAGAAAAGTCTCCAACACTCTGCTGACTCAATACCTGTAGAGCTCCTGCAAAGGGGGACCAACTCCATATGAATGCCTTTTCCTCATATGTGTATATAAATATAAATATATATATATATATATATATATATATATATATACACACACACATATACTGTATATAGATAATATATTAAAAGCCATCAGGAGAAACCCATTTTGAATATAAGACACCAACAGCAGGGTCAAAACTGAAGAAGTTAGTTTATGTTTAAGTGGAGGGAAATGGAACTCGTTCAGACGGACCCGGAGGAGGCCCTGCACTGCATACAATTCTGCACACCCCGCGTGCACTTAAGAAGCGGACCAGCCGCTAAAGTAGTGTAACCATGCCTTTCAAGCCCATAAAAGCTTCGGAAATAACCAAGAATGGAAATAAAATTTTACAATCACTCTGACCTTGAAAATGTTTTTTTTTTTTTTAAATCTTTTCTTATGAAAGGGAAAAGTAAATCTGGAGTCTTTCATGCTTCAAAAGTTATTTGTCCATTTTTTCCCCTCCTATTCAGTGCCTAGTTCACAGCCTTGCTGAATTCCCCTCCATTTTCTTGCCAGCCACTTCAGAGCTGGGGGTCTTTCCACTCTGACCGCCTCACATACAGCAGACTCTTGAAAGCCTTGTTTGAAGATAAAAGTGACCGAAACATAGGAATCCATATTTAGACGGTGGCCACCGCTAGCTCTCTAGCTGCCCTTTTTTCCCCCTCTTTTTTATCCTCGGAAAAAAAAAAGGCCCACTGGGTGTTTTTTATGCCATCGTCACCCGTCTGATAATAAATGTACATACAACAAGAGTGCTGTATACTCATACTGTATACAGCCATGACCTTCATCTGCACGCGCTGCATATACAGGACCTATTGCTCAAAAGCTGACTTCTCAAGGTGCAGGCTAAAAACCACACGCACTGGATGCATCACAGTATTCATCACGCTGGACCTGGAGAAGGAAATATGTAGTCGGGTCGAGCGCTGCCTGCACTGGACACCGGAGTAAATGTTGGTAAACTGTTTGTATTGTTCTAGTTCTTATTCGTTAACAGGTGAAGGAGGCCATTAAACAGGGCTGGTTGATTGTATTTAATGTACTCTTGTTTTATGGTTCCCTGTGGTTTAGTTTCAAGCTGCTGAAATTTCCAGGTTTTCCTTTTTTTGCTAACCTTGTTTTGTTTTCTCGTTTTGGAATTTTTGGATGTGCCCATGTTGTAGCATGCCATTTGTGAATTTACCCATACTCCACAAGCAGCAGCAGGGTACTCCACCTCCCAAAAACATGGTCGATGAGCTGGCTATGCTACATTGCCTGTAGGTTTGTGTAGTACCTGAGGGACTGACACCAGGTCCAGGAGGTTTACCTGCCTTGCAGCCAAGCCACCACTTGGTGCACCATATCCCTAACAACCACTTGGTGTAGCATATTACCCATTTAGGAACACCTTAGCAGCTCCAAAGCACCTTAGCACTTAGCAATACTTTACCAACTACCAAGGACACATTACCAACCACCTACATTAGGACAGCACCCTTGCAAACGCCAGAGATACCATACCAACTGCAACCTAGCAACTACCTGGGAAACCATAGCAACCATTTAGCACAGTTTCACCCCAGTGACCACATAGCAGTACACACTTTCCTAGTCTTTCTTCCAGAATGTAATGACCCAGCTAAGGCTGTTTACAGAAACCTGAGTGTTACAGTATTTCTCCTGAACCTGATTGGCTTTAATATCCTTCCTTTCTTCGCATCAAACCTGTAGAAAGCGAGCATGTCTCTTCCAGTGTCTCTCATTAAAGACATATTTCGAAGCTCTTGCAAACAAGAAACCGGACCCTATTAGAGCGGCTAGCTGTGTAGATGTACTTGTCATTAGGCGATGAATCAGCCATGTCCAGCATTGATTCTCATGCCCCTTGAGCATAGAGAGCTTCTGAATTTGAAGCCCAGCGCAGCATAAACACTCCCCGCTCTGAATGTGAATTGAAAGCTACAGTCTAAAAAGCAGTGCAGCAGATTCTTGCCTCGTATTTCCCTGCTATTGCCACATCTCAGTCTTGCAGTAGCGCAGTCTTGCAGCCTGCAACGTCAGGCAGAACCCCTTGCTCAACTGATTCCAGCAGTTATTACTTTGCTTTTTGTATTTTCTTGAGGAACACTCAAATTTGGAGATACCTGTTTATCCAATGTTTGTCCCACCTAGGCTAGAACAGCCTTTACTCTTCTGGATCAGTGCGGTGTGGATTTTGATTGCATTCAGCCACAAGAGCGTTGGATGTTGGATGATTGGTTCTGGATCACAAATTCCACTCTAACTCGTGCCACAGGTATTGGATGGAGCGCCATCACGCCACTTCGCTATATATAGTATACGTATAAGATCCTTGAGGAGTCTTTGGCGGTTCTTCAGTTTCAAACTGTGGAGGAACCTCCTAAGGTGCTTTGAGGAACCTTCAATAAAAGGTTTCTTTGAAAGGTTTTACTTCTTGAAGGTTCCTCAAAGCACCTTAAGAGGTTCCTCCACAGTTTAAAACTGAAGAACCTCCATAAGTTCCTCAGGGATCTTCGATATTCAACACTGTAGGTCTTCATACCCCTCTGGCATTACACTAGCCAATATGGGCCTTCAGCCTTGTGCCTGCGACCGCAGCATATGTGTATCTCACAGTATATCAGGCTTTCCACGGTCAGTTGTGATAAAGATAGCAGATCACCTAAAGGCAATTAGTATTTTGGGAAATTGTATATTTAATAACTAATTCTTGAAATTCTACAATAGATTTTTTCTCATAAAAGTGTATTTTTATGTTAACGTCCACATTGGTCGTTTGAAAAGGCTGCTGTCAGAGTCCACTCCCAACTGAGAACTGACTCACATCTCAGTCCATTTACTTTTTTTTTTTAATCTTCAGGTAGAATCTTCAGAACGCTAACCAAAGTATACGAGTCTTCACTGTCATCTGAAAACCAGAATGCCCCTTTAATAATAATATCAAGATTGGATCCAGAGAAATCTGGGTGTTAATAAAATTAGAGGTGACCTCAGTCACTTGGCCCCAGAATCACTGTGCGTCAGGACAGTCCCAGAGCATATGCATGAAGGTTTCCTGGGTCTCTGGGTGACAGAAGTTACAGTATGGATGCAATGATATTCCCATCAGGTGTCTTATACGTGCAGTTAAGAACGTTCTGGACCAGGTTTTACAATGAATTAGTTGATGATTGGGATTCTTGGACATGCCAAATGTATTCATTCTATACTGTACTCAATACTGGATCTGTCTGTTGCGAACCACAAGATCCGTTGCCCATAAGTTTCCCACAGGAAGATCATACTTACTGCAGTTGATAAGGATTGAATATACATAGGATGCAGTTCTTTTACCTGGGGCCCTAAATATCCAATCTAAGATAGGATGAATTGGGAGATGTGATCCCCATAGTACTTTGTAAGTTTTTAGGGCTGATCGTCACCTAAAAGCAATTAGTATTTTGGGAAATGGTATATTTAATAACCAATTCTATAATAGATTTATTCTCCTAAAAGTGTCTTTTTATGTTTGAATTACAATTTAAAGAACAGTACTGTATAGAACCCATTGTTTCTTTGAATGTAGAAGTAGAAGTCTGGTCATCTGAATATACTCACCTCGGCTCCATCAGCATCTTATGTGTAACTGCAGGAGTTAGGCCAAAATCCACCAGTACAACCAGTGCTTCAGTTCGAACAGCATTTCTGGCTGCGCCAGTGCCCACCTCGACTATCCTCCTGTTTAGAAGCGCAAGGTTTCGGTCTTCCACCTCTGTCAGGAGAGGTCAGCGGAGGATCACGCTGGCTTTTTGTTCCCCTCTGAACTGCTACAAAGCGGGATCAATCAAGACTTTCCCCGTCCTGCTGGGGAGGGGGGAGCGTGTATTAATCACAGGTAACTCCACGGTTCAAGGGTTTAATTTACGCTGGGAGAGGATGTGCGCGTTCAGGATCAGACAAGCAGGATTGTCACTTTGACATTGCGGGCTGACGGATGCGCTTGGGCTTCAAGAGAAGGAGCTGCCACTGCCTGCTCGTGCCCAATCCTTTACCCTGGCGTGCTCTCATTGATTTCTCCTCCTTACCTCAGGTCACTGGCTGGAAATTGAATTGGAAATAGTAGGAAACAGGGCTCCATTATTTCTTTTTCTGGTGGCATTTTTTTTCCCGCCCCGCTTCTCTGCCCCCTTCCTTCCCATTCCCTTCCCCCCAACCTCAACACTTCCAGCATTTCAACAGACAGGCAGAGGAACTAATGGCAATAGCAGTTAGCATCAGGACACACTTAAACGACTGCGCTGACTTTGCCTGCTTTAATAACACCGTCCTCTGATACGAAAGGTTACATTCACCCCCACCCACCCGTCCAACCCCCTGCCGTTTTAGAGCACATCATTATGCCTCTATGGAAGCCTCCTTCTTCTCTCTTGGCCTCATGGGAACTCCAGCGCTTCTACAGCAGAGGGGAAAGAAGAAATAAGAAAGAACAGCACATTGCTCATATTCATTTGAATGGATAGCTAGCCTGCAGAGTTGAGGTTCTGGGGGGGTGGGGGTTGGTTGGCGTGGATGAGTGAACTGTCTTTGAAAGGGCAGGAGTTTTTTTTTTTAAAGGCCCACTCCATCCATAACCTACATGGATGCTAATAACGTCTATGGTAGGTCTATAATGCTCTATAGAAGTTCCAGTAATCAAATGATATGCACCCTTAAAACTGTTCACATCCAGTGATCGAGTGGCGAAATGCTCTATATTAACTGTATATTTGAATTTTTTGTTTTTTAAAAATACAGAAAGATATGATTTAATGGAGTGCACTATTGCTCAATCACTAATTTTACCATCACAATGCACATCATTTATTGCATGCAACATTACAATCAAATATTATTCTAAGAACAGCATAGAAATTAATTGAGGTGTGTGCTAGTTCTGGGTGGTATGGCGATTTGGCGATCTCCTGTGTTTCCTGCATACTGTAATACTGGTATGCAACAAGAAATGCAGAGTGAAGCATGATTTAGACGCATCACCAACAGCTCAAACGCTTAGTGTTTATTTTTTGCTATCAACATCGTTCCAGCACACAAATACTCCCGAAGGACTCCGGGCAAAATTATTCTAAGGGTCTGATTTAACCCCCTTAATGTGGAAATGACACATTAAGACAGGCCTACTGTTTTTATTAGGATTCTGGTTTAAATAGAAGCAGTTCATTAGTCAGTTTTCAGTCAATTTTACTGGCAAAAAGAAATAATATGTGTATAAATGAAAATATTGTGATATAGCAGTGACTACAAAACCGCCAAACCTTAAAAAATACTGTGATACACATTTTTGGTAATACCATCAAGCCCTAGCGTGTGGTTATATAGTGTACACGTGTAAAGTCATGTGTAAGATAGGACATAGAAAACCATGAAATGTCTTTTTTAATATATTTATATATATCATATTGACATTTCATCTTTATTTAAACAATATTAATAGATTAAGAGGAAATATAACTAAAGCCATAAAACCAAAAAATAATTTCTTAACATTTTAAAAATTTGTATAGATTAGGGACACCCTAAGTCCACCCTAAGTCCGCCTTGGCTATAATAACTTCAGTTAGACGTTTCCTGTAATGATCTATTAGTCCCTGACATCAACTCTTTCAGCTGTTTGACATTTCAGCTTTAGGTTTTAGACAGATGGTCTAACATTTTCCTTAAACTCTCTTTGATACCATGACGAATTCCTAGTGAATTCTATGTTGGAGAACTCTCCAAGCCCTACTGCAGAAAAGCAGCCCCAAACCATGACATGTCCTCCCCCTCCTTCAAACATGGCTCAGTCAGTCAGATTTTAGGACCAAAACTTCAAATCTTTCTACACAACCCTCCACCACCTCGTCACCCCCTTTTTAACCCTGTCATCGATTATTCCTCGCTCCACATGTCAGAGGAGGGACTGGCTTCCCATCACAAAGCAGAAGCTACCAGAACTCCAGCCTAAAACTCCTTCCCCTCCCTTACAGTCTTCTCTCAAAATCATTATAAGCTGAAGCCTTGGTCCAAATTACAAAACTTCCTTTTTCCCAACTGTGTGTTAATGTTTGTATTTAGGAAGCGCCAGTAAATACTCAGTATTGAAAGTGTGGACCCCAACAGACACACTGGATTCAGGGAAGCAGAAGGGTCTTTATTCAAAATGTCATAACTCCACCTAATCATAACTTTGTACTGTGGAACATTTCATCTACAGAGAATGATGTGTAATGCTACTTTCCGACAAACACCACATTCCCATGGATGTGGAGATTTTACAGGAAATCCATCACCAAGCCAAGCTGGAAATCCACTCTCAAGCCTCAAACCCTCAGTGGCCAATGAAATTAGCTGGGACCAAGGCTGTACCAGAACACACCCTGTACATCTGACTTCCACGCTGAATGATGTTGATCACATCTAAAGATTTATGAGCAGAGATATGAGATGCCCTCACTCTAGCTAGCAGCTGTAAGTGATGATCAGTGATGAGTAGTAGAGGGATGTTTCTGTGGATTTGGGTGTTTAGTGTAGTGTAGGCTAGTGCAGCATCTGAAAGATCTGCAATACAATAACGTGGCAACTTCAGCAAAAACTTCAGAGAGCTGAGGTCCAGGGCTTGGGGATGGATTAACATCACCTATGCACTGTAAAGTACTTACTGCAACAAGACCCTCTCGAATTTCTGATGGCAGAGTGGTTGAAAAGACCACAGTGGAGCTAGGCTAAAAGCTTCAGCTAGCCGTAAAGCATCTCCTCTCTTCATTGCATGCTTTCTCAACACCAAACCGGAGCTGAACACACATCAGAAGGGAAAGTACCAGTTTATTGTTTTTGACGGGAAGATTTGAGAAATCCCTGATCAATCTCATATCATATTAAAACCTTTTTTTGGTTCCGTGTGCAATAAACGGCTCATTCGGTCAAACCGTCCTGTTAAGCGGCTAGCATACAGTAACTATCCTGCTGAAGCATCTTTACTGTTTGTTGTGGTCTTCTATAATCTCTAATCTTTATTGTAAATTAAATTGATTCCGAATGAACTAAACTCAACTCTGTTGTGCCCACGACTCCTGCCTCTCTCTCTTTCTCACTCTCTCTCTCTCGCTCTTTGTGGTTTATAGCAGACAGGCCGTCTGAGCTGAGGGGCTCTCCAGGGAACTTTAATTGACAAGTGTGTACAATAACTAATCAGTAGTGGAGTGACTGCCCTTTGAAATTATGAACTGACTAAACTAATTTCAGATAATCCCTCATGTTACCTGGCAACGCTGACGCCGCCAATTGATATTTGAAATGCGGGACGCCCCCAGTCCCGCTCGCTGTCAGTCATATTGCTTTGGCTGCTGAAAAGGGACGATTCTTAATGAAGCGCTGACGGAGCGCTGCGAAGATTAAAACTTTCCTCCAGCCATTACTGAGCAAACAGCAGACACACACACACACACCTACACACCTGCACGCACACACACATACTCTCCCGGTAATAGCTTATTGTAAAGGCACCGTTCAGGTGTGCAGCCTTTCTCCATAAATGTTTGTATTTCTGGAGAGCTTTAGCGTTTTAAATCCATCCCATTCTACTGATGATATATAACCTTTCCTCCAGCGGCTCTCAGGAATCTAAAATGAGGTGTGAGAGGGAGTTTTTCTCCTCTATTTAGCCAGCTTTAAGAGGAAGCGAAAGGACAGCCATGTTGGATATTAGGACTTAAATGAAAATTCCATCCAACGTTCAAGGACAGCCTCGATAAGGAAAAAGGACCCCCGAGAGCCGTCTTCGGAGAGAAAGATGAAGTGTGTAAAAATCAGATGAAAAATTATGCCCAGGACAAATATCAAATATCATCTTCTCCTGATGATGAAATAGTTCACTCTTCCCCGAATTTCCTCACCATTTCATCATGTACTTATCCTGGGTTATCCGTAACGACACGCGGGCCATGTTCGTTTCAGGTGAGATGAAATTCAGCCCGGAGGTCTGAGGCCTGTTAGGCTGATTAGGGAGCTGTACAAATGAACAAGCCACACTTCTCATTTCATTTCCGAAAGGATTAAAACCGTGGATGTAGCTGCGTAATGCCGGTTCACTAACAAACTGACTGCACATGCCAGAATGATGCAAGCACAGAGTGACTTTAAAAGGGGTCCCAGAATGTTAAACGATATAGGGCAGGCTCAGCGGTTAGAGCGGCGGGCTATCGATAACAGAGTTGTGGGTTCGATTCCCGGGCTTGGAATACTGTTGGGCCCTTGAGCAAGGCCCTTTACCCTCTCTGCTCCCCGGGCGCTGGAGTTGGCTGCCCACCGCTCTGGGTGTGTGTGTGTACTCACTGCCCCTAGTTCACTAGTGTGTGTGAGTGTGTGTTCACTACCACAGATGGGTTAAATGCGGAGGACACATTTCGCTGTACAGTGTACACTGTACAGTGACAAATATGTGCACCTTTTATTTTCCTTGGCATAGTTGACAATGAGAGTTTGGTACATGGAACTGACTTACCATGAACCCTCAAACACTCTCATTCCTCCTTCAAAAGAAAATCCATAACCAAAACAGGGCTGGAAAATGGGCTAATTCCAACCCCAATCCCCCCCCAACTGTTACATAAACTCCGCCCACTGGTGAGCACTAATCAAAGCAGACAAAATGGTAAAACTTGACATTGATGTGGAGAGAATATGGTGGTGTTGGTACTTGAGAGCAACTCATCACCTCCAGACTCTGCTAGTTATGAGAATATGGGCTGCTACGTGAACCAGGCCTAATGGCTTTTCCTGTGCTAGTGTCCACAGAGGAGGAGCTTGAACGAAGCAAAAGCCTGTGAGGGACAACTGAAGTTGTATGGAAACATGGAGTCAGCCAAAAGGAGCTGGAGTACTTTTTAAATGAGGCATGATTCAGGCCAACCAACCAGAGCATCGCTCATTTACATTTATTTGTCTTTAACTACACTGTCCTCTTACAACATATGTGTGGTGTCATGTTCCAAATGCTGGTGTAATCCGTTGTTACATGACCATTTCCAACCTCTCTTTATCCCTTAGAATTAAACAGAATGTTTTAGATACTGCGTCTTTAAGACTGATACACATCCCTTATAACTGTAGTGGGATTGGGGGAACTAAATTTCCAGGCTGAATGAGCAGATATTTGTAAATGCCCAAAATACCATAAATAGCATAAATACTGATTGTGACATCAGAAGAACAAAGAATTAGAAATCAGGAGTCTTGATGAAACTGGAGTATGTTTTGAAACTTCAGTAGCGTACACATAATAAAACTAACCATTTAATATAAAAGATATATTTTTTAAATATGGACCATTTAAAAGATATATGGGGTAAAAAAAAAAAAATTAAATATAAAATTAAAACATTTATATAGCAAATAAAAGACAAATAATTAAATAAATATCTAAAGATACAAATATATATTATGTATTTAAAGATATGGACCTTTTACAATATACATTAAAAAAATACTTTTTACATTTTTTACATACTTTATACTTTTTACACTTTAATATTATTTATTTTTAACATTTTTTAATTTTTTTTATAATTAACTTAAAAAATATATCTTTTAAAAGAGCCATGTCTCTATTTAAAAAAAAACCCTGTAATTTCTTTAGATATGGACCCTTAATTTGTTTTGGTTTTTTTCATAAACTACACATTTTATATATCTAAAATAGATACATATATTCTGTTTTTTGAGATATGGACCCTTACATTACATTAAAAATATTTTTATTTGATTATATTTATTTTTTTATTAATTTGTTAACTTTTTTAATGTATCTATTCTAAGGGATATATAGAGGTTTTCTTGTTTTGAGGATACAAAGTAAATGTATTCAGTGTAAAATAGCATGACGTGGAAGCGGTCGGCCTGAAGATGTAGTTTTATGTAGGTTTGTAATGGATATGGGACACTTTTCAGGCCCGGGCAGGAGTGAATGCATATTAGAGAGGCACTCGCATCTATTGTGACAACTCAAATGTAATCAAACAAACATGGGTGGCGGAATAGGGAAGATGCAGAGTGAAATGACAGCCGATGACCAATTACGGCCATCACGGCTGATGGCCCGGTCGATATATAGATAGTTACAGTATTTCATTAGATATCGAGCAAAACATCCTGTAAATGAAAACAAATGGGCCTGTCAAAGCTCGCAGATGAAGCCTGGGATAGGGAGGGAATGAGTCTCTCTCTCTCTCTCTCTCTCTCTCTCTTTCTCTCTCTCTCTCTCTCCCTCTCTAATCCATTTTTAATAAGCATTAGGGGAAAGGGAAGCCTGCAGCATCAGGAAGGAAGATTTTCTCTCCCTAGCTAAAGCCCCCCCCATCGGATAGAGAAAGCAGACAGGCCCTTCTGGGCTTGGTGTGTGTGTATGTGTGTGTGTGTGTGTGTGTGTGTGTGTTTTTAGACAGGTGTGTACTTACAAGAATTCATTACTTACTCTAATAGGCCCATAATATAGAAAATCCATCTCCATTGTAAACAAGATTAGTAACAGTAGGTAAAGTATCTAAACATCATATTCTCGTCTCCGCCTGTACAGGCTATACATAGACTCTAAGCTGAGAAAACCATGAGCCCATTTACATGTGACCAGCCATTCAGTCTAGAACAGTATAGAGTATAAAGCAGCCAGTTGCAGCAAAAACAGATTGATTTATTGACTTTTTTAGGAGAAGGAGAGGTTGGGAAATTCTTTTTTAATTTCACTGTAAAGATATTTAATACAGGAAAAAGATAGAAGATTTATTTTGCCACTGTGGCCCGATGGGTCGTTGGTTCATATCCTGAGCCATGCTGCTTTGCCATCAGTGTCCAGAGTCGGAGAGAGCACAATGGGCCATGCTCTCTGAATGTGTAGATGGTGCTCTCCCCCCTCATTAGTCTTAAGCAAAGTATCTGTTAGCTGGTGTGGCGAGATCTGGGGACCCAGCACTTTTCTTCTGAGTGTGTCGGCTGGCCGGCAATGGTGCGGTGGCTGGAAGGTGTGGAGTTCAAGGTTTATCAATTTGCAGCCCTCTTCATTTCAGACTCCCATATTCAATATAAATGAGGAAACTGGCCACTGGTTGACACGTTTTCATAATGGCGTCTTTTTACAGATAAAATCCCGCCTTTCACAAAAAAAATAAAAAATCCTAAGCACCCTTCTGATTATACAGCGGACAGAGGAAACCTCCTGGAAACAACTGCCCAGCGGCGTTGCAAAGGTGACCACAGAGTGAACAGAATTGCCTATAAGGACTTTGTTGAAACTCATTCAAGTAGCCTGGCTCCTACAAACCACTCCAGTTAGTCATCACGGTTTGGTCCAACCGTTTGGTGCAGTTTGTTATCACAGTCATGCAAAAAACTTGTATCTCCAAAATGTTGATTTTATAGGAGAAGAACCCTCTTAACTTTCAATCGATGTAAAAAAGACTTTATTCCAGGTCATTTGAGCATTTCCATTGGTCCATTCATCATGAAATGTTGCGTGATCGAAAAAAGGACAGATAGTCAACCAAGTGTGGAAGGAGAATACATAAAACGAGTAGATACTAAGCAGAACAGAGGGAAGATGAAGCAGGCAATGAGATAAAAAATGAATGCCACCATAAAAGAAATGAAAATTCCGCAGTGAAGACATCCATGGCGAAGTTTCCAGAACAAAGAGAAAAGTACGATGATCTCTTTCGGAGCGACAGCGCACTGTATCTGCAGCGAGAGTTAGCCAAGTTAGTCACTTTCTTGCTGAGTTGCCGAGTGTAATTCCGCATTATACGGACCATATGGAAAGCGAGGCTGCGTATTTGTCAGAATGATTGGCATCTCCCTGAACCTGCAATATTACTGTAAGACCTTATTTTCCAGCCGCGGACTGATGGACGGCGTTAACCTGGAGGGGAGTTGTAGAGAAAGAAGGTGTGGAGTTCAAGGTTTATCAGTTTGCAGCACACTTTCATTTCAGGCTCCCTTATACAGTGTGAGGCAACTCAACCCGAGCTATTATGAAATTACAGAAATATTGGACACGCTTTTTCCAGGCTTATGTATTTATTTATGTATTTACGGCTTTACCTTATCCAGCGTTTTCCCACGCATAAATGTTAACACTGCAGTTTTGGGAGTAAAGATACAGGACGGAGCGCCGCGCCAACACACTGCCAGATTACTGAATGAATATGGATTAAGGAATGCATCCGCGAGGCTTGAGGTCTCCTGCATAATGCGGCCGGCGCATATGCAATCCCACCTTCGCCAAGGTCTCGGCAAGGCTACGGCGTGGTGTAGTGTGCTAGCACGCGTCGTTCTCTCTCTCGCTCTCTCCCTAACTCTCTATCTAGCCCGCGGCTCTTCTCCGGAAGGCTCGAGTGAGTGGGTGACATGTTGACTGCCCTTTGAACCGCTTTTATACGCCGTTCTTAAGATCTGCCAACAAGCCAGCTCTCTCCCACACGCTGAAAGAGAAACAATTTCCTAACATATAGCCTACAGGCCTGCTTTCCTTCCTGACAACTCTCTTACCACAGGCCTCTGTGCTTTCATCTCGGCCTCCAGCCTTCGTCTCGCCTCGCTCTTCCCCCCTGTGTAAAGCGCTAGCTCCTTACAGCTGTTCCAGTCCCAAGCTCTCCTGACTGTCGCCTTAAAGGAGTAGTTCGGGCTAAAAATCAATTGTACTCGATCGGCCAAACTCAAATTTAGCTTTGCTCTGGAGCTGTGAGGCTAATGTAGCTAACAGTGGAAGTAGGGGCGTATTAGCATTGTGCTAACTGTAAGCCTACGTCTACACACACTCGACTCAAGTCATGCCGAGTTGTTAAGTAATCTTAAGTGAACTTGCTTATGTGTTAAACTGTGTTTTATATGGCCGTTCCTCACAGTCTGTTTCAGGAAGCTTCTAGAGCTGTAGTGGTTGGTGTGGCGCAACAGATAACACCACTACCTGCCAGTGTGCTACCACACCACGTGGAATACTGGGGTTCGATTCCCGGTCTGGGTGACTATGCTGCGCTACACCAATAAGAGTCCTTGGGCAAGACTCCTAACACTACACTGACCCACCTCTGTAATACGAGGAACCTTGTAAGTCGCTCTGGATAAGAGCGTCAGCTAAATGCCGTAAATGTAGAGCTCAGATGTAGTAGGACGATTATCAGGAATTGATGCCCTTAGATGTCCCTTGGACGAATTGTTAATAGTTTCAGATGGGAAAGTCTGGGAAACTGACTTTCATTATGTAATAGCTTAACATGAAAATGAATAAAAAATTAAATTAAATTAAAAAAATAAAATTATAAACAAAACTGTTTCCTGACAAATATCAATGTCCCCAAAAATTGTTTGTTTCCTAAAATGACATATATATTTCTAAATATGGCAATATTTGGGGTCCCTCCGACCCCTCCAACCCCGTAACACAGAGGTCAACCCCTGTAAACACAGTTCGAATAGATGTAAGATTATCTTCCCTCTTCTCTACACATTAACCATGTTTACTTTCAGATCAGGCTTGTCCGGCCCAATGTTTCAACCCGGGTCCTACTTCAGAGCTTCACGTAAAGAAATATTTGGCACAAAACTTGCAATTTTGTAACATATTTGAACTTTTTGTTCAGTATTAAAAGATGACTCAGTAGTGACCATCTGTGGAGTATTCACTTTAGTACCTTCGGTGGATTCACAGATTAGGCAAGCTGGTGGAAATTTTGGAAGTGTTAGCATCAGACAAACAGAGGGTTAATACACAGCTGATTGCAGTTCATTTGCGCCAGCACTGATACACTCCAATAGTATATTACCCCACCTACTGGATATATATTTTAAACTGCCTTTTTATTTCGGGTGTAGTACAGTATAGGCACAGTATAGGCGACCACATACAGGCCCATTTTGCACTTAGGATGTAGACAAAGGTCCAACCACTGATTCATAAATCAGTATCAGTGAACTGACAGGGAAATAATTAGGTAACAGATGCAGTTCTAATGTTGACCAGAGGTATGAAACATTACTGTAAAACACAGAAAAAGCCCAGCACACATGCTGTAATAGAAACAACGACGGTAAATGGGGGTAAAAAAAATCCATAACTGATACCAAAGAGGTCGGCCAATGGCATTATGAAGGCAGACAATATAAATAGCACTGCAATATTGTAAATGTTTATATAGAGCTCGCGTGGACGTTGTGCGGCAGTTGTGAGATTTATGGGCCGCACAGTAATATGTTAAAGCTGGCAGCAGGCGGCGGGTGATATTTCACCTTAGTTATCATGTTGAGTGTAAATTTGCAGTGAAATATACGGCCGAGATTAAATGTTTTAGTCTATTTCTTGTTCCGTTCCGTTCGCCCCGCGCCTCCCTGTGAGGATCGTGACGTGCTGCAGCACTGCTGGTGAGAGGTGCTGAAGCTGTGGCCAGTCAGTGGTGCGTAAATTCCTCTTCACTGCTTTCAGCCAGTGGTGGATTCTAAATGTTTGGAGACCATAAGTAGCTCCCCACCCGCCCCCCCTTTGGGCTCCTTACTGACATCATATTTGTCATATTTGTATTGAGGAGTGGATTCATTTGATGCTCTTGAGGGAAACAGCATTACGCAGCAATAATAATATTAATTCCAATTGCAATAAATTGTTTATTAATTAATTAATAAATCAGTCGTTTTTAACATATAAATAATATACATAACATATACATATTTATTATTGTGATTATTATTACTGTTACTGCTGTACTGCTTTATATATATATATATATATATATATATATATATATATATATATATATATATGGTGCATTTCTATTAGTCCATTCGTCGTGATATTCTTACATAATGGTAAGAACAACTGCCAGATTCACATTAGGTCAACAAGTCAAAAATGGTGCTTAAGGGCACAAAAGTATTTGGGACACCTGCTCATTCATTGTTTCTTCCTAAATCAAGGGTATTTAAAATGTGGTTTAATACCCTTGATTTGGATGATCCATTATAGATGCCACGTAGATGTTCAATCTAACCCTAAACCTAACCCTAATCATAAGCCCTACCTCACCCTTAAATCTAACCCTAAATCTAACCATAAAAGTGTAAGGTTAAGGTTAGGGTTTAGTTGGGTGAGGGTTTCATTCAGTAGACAATCATTTTCATTTAACTTAGAGTTAGCTGAATGTCAGGTGAGCATCTATGAAACTTCTACAATGGATCATCCAAGTAAAGCGATACCAAAAAGAGTTGATCCTGCTCCTGTTGGAGTAACTGTCTCTACTGTCCAGGAAAGGCTTTCTATTAGAGTCTAGTGCGTTTGATTGTATTCGAACACAGGAGCGTTAATGAGGTCAGGATGTTGGATAATCACCACCCCACCTCATCCCCAACTCCCCAACACATCCCAAAAGTACTGTATGGAGCACCAACCATCATTCCAGAGAGCACAGTTCTTCCACTGCTCCACAGCTCAATGCTGGGGGGCTTTGTACCCCTCTAGCCCACATCTGGCATTAGGCAGCATGATGCCAGTAGGTTCCTGTCTATCTGCTCCAGAGAGTCCTATTCTATTGGCAACACTTTCCTACAGTGACTAGACATACTGTGTGTGTCAGCAATGGGTGCAACCTAAATTAGCTGAATGCATTCATCAGAAGGGCTGTCCAAAAGTATTTGGACACACACATTATTGCCCTCCAGTTAAAAACAATAACTGAAAGCCTTGCTATATCAGTAGCTAGTAGCTTCCTAGCTCCATGTCAGCCCGGTAATGTGAGTAGGACTGGCTAATGTTATGTGCCGACTGACCTTGTGAAATTCAGACAGAAATGTTGGCCACACCACAGCAGTGAGACTTCTTCTCCCATTAATTTTGAACAACATTCTTAGCTTGGCGTTCATTTCCGCCCCCAAGCGATTGCTTAGCTTGCTGGCCCTGTAGCTTCGACTCTACTTCCAGCTCCTGGTGATCCCTCGGGCAGCAGGGAGTGGACTGCCAGTGGATAACTAGAAGAAACTCTTGAGTATTAAAGCATTTCAATACTCAGAGTTTCTCCTATTTTTTCTGTTCTGTTCACCTCTACTGTCTGATTGCAATGTGAAAGACTTGACACGTCTCTTTCAGAGCATAAAGAGAATACCATGGGCCATGATTTTTTTTAAACCCCGCTGGAGTGAACAGTGTGGGAAATGTGTCAGCCGCTTGCTGAGAGTGGTCTTCATGTGATGTGTGCTCCCTGTCCAATCCTTGGCGTAAGATGATGCAACCGTTGCTACAGCCTCACGACTAGCACAGAGCAGTGCACTTTGGATGAAGCGTTTGGCAGACTGTGAGTGTGTGTGTGTGTGTGTGTGTGTGTGTGTGTGTGTGTGTTTGCAGACACCTGATTGCATGTGGAAGTGAGGGAGCAAAGTGTTGGTGGTGATGGAGGGGTTACTGAGTTTTAGGGACATTTCCTGTCTTTTCACAGCAGTCTTAGCTAAAGGTACATCTCTCTGTGCAGGTAGGGAAAGTAATTGAGGCATATTGGTCATAGATAACAGGCCCCTGAATTTATGACATCATTCTGTAGTGGATGTGGATGTGCCTATATTGGGAGCTACAGGCCTAAGTAGTGTCTCTCTATGGGAAGAATTAGTGCTGTTTTAGGCGATGTTCACAATTTCAAGCCTCATTAATCATTTCCATTTTTTTCCTTTCTTGATGGTTCACAATTCATAAATGCAGGCGACCTGTATCTGTCTGTAATGTGAACGAATCTACCCCTGAAATTGCACCAATGCACACACATTGCTCTCCTCCATTGTTGTTTTGCCACGCTGTCAGGGTTGGCTGATGACGACAGCGCAAAGTGCTAAGTGCTAAGCACACGCATACAAACAAATAGACTCATGAAACCCAATCTGACCGCGCACAATCACATCGCGTGCCCACAAATCAGATACGTATCCAGTCTAGGTCTACATGTGGAAGTGAGTTCACACAGCCCAGAAAAACAAAAACAAAGCCTTGAAAAATGAACAAAATAAATGAAAACGTTTTAAATCTATCAGGTTTTGTTTTGTACAAAACACAACACATGCTGTTTACGCTGGTCTGGTGGCGAGTGCCTAGCATACCAGTGCTCGAAACACAGCATACTGTCGATATCAGACCAAAGCCTCTTTCATTGTAAGTGAAAGTGAATTGGTTCATCATGAAGCGTTAAAGGTAAAAAGGTAAAGGTGCACGTATGTGTCACTGTACAGCGAAATGTGTCCTCCGCATTTAACCCATCTGTGGTAGTGAACACACACACTAGTGAGCTAGGGGCAGTGAGTACACACACACACACACACAGAGCGGTGGGCAGCCAACTCCAGCACCCGGGGAGCAGAGAGGGTAAAGGGCCTTGCTCAAGGGCCCAACAGTGGCAGCTTGCCAAGCCCGGGAATCAAACCCACACCCCCGTTATCGATAGCCCAGCGCTCTAACCGCTGAGCCACCACTACTAGTAGCTGGAGTTTTCAAAATATTCAAAAAATGTGACAACAACAACAACAACAACAACAATAATAATAAAAACAATAATAATGTGTCCTTACTTATATTTTAAATATGTAAAAACAACACTGTCATTCAGAGAGTACAGTGATATTTGGGGGAAATGTATACAGGACAAATCTTAGTGGCTATAATGAATATGGCACATGTTTTCACAATGATCCTGGAACGTTATTTCTGTAATGTTACAGTCTAACATTCCCGGAACCTTTTAAAAACGTTGTTGAACATTAGAAGAATGTTGGTGACTGTTATAGGAGGACCTACAACCTTTCAATAAAGTCACATTTCTGAAAAAGCCATAAACCAGGAGCTTGACTATCAGTTTTGATTCATCTCTCTTTGGTGATATGATTTTGTGATGGGAAAAGCTGACTGGGAGCGTTGCTAGCTAGCTGACAAGTTAGCTCTTCTATAAGGCCTTTTCTATAATGACAGCATCTCACAGCTAGCAAAAACTAGCCTGTGTTAGCTAGTCAGCTCACCTGCTGCATAGCTTACAACCAAATCTTTTCAAGATTCCCCAGTTATCTGCCTTATTAGCAGGGTTATACAACATTAGCAAGACAGTAGCTAGCTATCCTCTTTTTTGTATGTTTTACAAGGTACTAAAGGTACTAAATTGAACACATCTTTAACGTTTTTATTATTTCCACATCGTTTCTGCGCTGTAGTAAAAATTATATATTATAGAATAAATAATATCTTTTTGTCCTAATAAAAAGCACAGGGGGCACAAATGTTTGTAATAAAAGTGAGGTAGAGTCGCCCAGGTGCCTCTGTGTGTGTGTGTGTGTGTGTGTGTGTGTGTGTGTGTGTGTGTGTGTGTAAAACACCATTTGGACATACGCTTCCCAGCGGACTCCTTATTGATGGATGTGTTGTGGTATTCATATCAAGGCCCTGCTGGTTGGTGACTGTCTGTGAAAAGTACATCTCAATAGAACGATGATGAAACTTGGCCATTAGCAGTGAACGCTCCCCGCTCGTCCTTAAAAGTAGCCCCAGCGCTGACAGGGAATATGGCTGTGATTTGGCAGTGCAAATATACAGATCCATTAACGCAATGTGGCTTTAGGCCAACTCTGCGAGGTTCCCACATGCCTTGTTTTTTTTTGTTTTTTTTTGGTTTTTTTGAGGAGGGGGGGGGTGGGGGGGTGCTGTCCGTTTGGCTCCCTAAAATGGGCTGTGGGACTTTTTTCTTGATCAAATTTTGATGCCCTTCTGTTTGATGGAATGTGCCAAACTTCAGAGGTAGATTAACCTGTTTTGCCAAAGCCTTGATGAGATACACTCCTGGTACCTCAGAGAGGCTGCCAGCACAACAACACTAAAATGTGGCCTTCGGTGATAGAGAAAGAGAGAGAGAGGGAGAGCGAGCGAGACAGACAGAGGGGAGGGGGTGGATTAAAAGTCATTTACCAAACTACATCATACTAACACAGTACGCTGAGCCGCTCTACATAAAAAACAGAGAAACAAAAACAAAGAGGTCATAGAGGATCGGTGTACTTCATTAATTCTTGCACCACTACAAGATCTTTGCTTGTAATAAATTGGATTAAGATCTAGCAGCTTCACTGTAGGTTAATTACCGTCACCCCTACTGTCTGATTGTTCATGCGTGGTTGTGTGATGGAGCTCTATGCAGTCTGGGGTTTTAATGGGCCTAAAGGGTTGGACGGGCCTATGAAGAGCAAGGCAGACTCTTTCAGCTACACTTGCCCTTGCCACTGCTGTGCTTCTGCCACAGTTGCAGTCTGTCGCTGAATGCTACATGGTGCCTCCGGTGTTGTTGAGTTTTTATGCTAAGGTTTATTATAGGAGCAGAGCTGTGAACAATTCTGCACTTTAAAAACACACAATAAATCTGATGTAGACTTTTTGTATAGGTTGATTTCCAACAGTGGTCATGGAGGGCATCCTGTCCAGCATTTGGTTGGTTTCCTGCTCTACACCTCCTTTAAATAAGGACAGGCTTATTAGTTAGCTGATGGATCAGGTGTGTTGGGAAAAGGGAAACACTAAAATGTGCAGTGCAGGGGATCCTCCAGGATCAGGGGTTGGGAACCACTACCATAGAAGAACCTTCCTCTGAGTCTGAGGTTCTCAAATGGGTCCACAAGGTGGTCCACCAATATGACACCTTGGTTAAGCAAGTGTTTTTACCTGGACGACCACCTTTTCAACCACCTAGACCATCAAAGACCAGCTTAGACCATCTGTAACCAGCTACCAGCACATTTTATTGGTTTCCTACTTTACACTAGCTTCAACCTACAGGCTTGGTACTTAGTTGATTAGATGGATCAGGAGTGCTGGGAAACACTAAACTAGAGAAAACACTAAAATGTGCAGTGCAGGGGGTCCTCCAGGACCAGGGGTTGGGAACCACTGCCATAGAATAACGGTCATATTGGTGGACCACCTTGTTGACCAATTTGAGAACCACAGATTTAAAGCATTACATCTGTGGTTCTCAAATTGGTCCACAAGGTGGTCCACCAATATGACCGCCTTGGTTAAGCAGGCTAAGTGTTTTTACCTGGACGACCAACTTTTTAACCACTTGGACCACTGCAGACCAGCTTAGACCATCTGAAACCAGCTACCAGCACATTTTGCTGGTTTTCTGCTTTTCACTACCTTCAACCTACCGGCTTGGTACTTAGCTGGTTAGATGGATCAGGAGTGCTGGGAGCAGAGAAAACACTAAAATGTGCCGTGCAGGGGGTTCTCCAGTACCAGGGGTTGGAAACCACTGCCATAGAATAACGGTCATATTGGTGGTCCACAAGGTGCCTTGGTTAAGCAGGCAAGTGTTTTCACCTGGACGACCAACATTTTAACCACTTGGACCATCGAAGACCAGCTTAGACCATCTGAAACCAGCTACCAGTAAAAGCTGGTCTTGAGCTGGATTTTATTAGCAGGAAAGGAACAGAATATGAAGGTGAGATTCATCAAGTAGAATTTTTCTTAGGCACAAAGAAGCTTAGCAAATGAAACCTGTATCTATGCATCCCATATGCAGTAGTGACACCGAGCTGTAACCTCCTGATTGGAGCTCATTTCCAAGCTGCTAATGAAATGAAAATCATCACTTCTAAAAGTAAACAAACAAGAATGGAGGTCACTCCTGTTTCGTAACACCTTAAATTCCCCGAGACGTTTAACCACCTACAGTATCATATTGCCTGCTTATCATTCCTGCTGCTTAATTTGCAATGTATTAAACAGAACTCATCGTAGCAGGTGAAGTTGATGAAGCTTGATGGGTGTAATTTTTGGATGCAGCGGCACAGCTGGCGGGGCTGTGCCCAGTATCAAGGACACTAGGGAGGAAGGTATGCAAATGCACACAGCTCTAATCAATTAGAAACAAGATGAAAATGAAGAGCACCTTAGTGGCTCCAGAGCTGGGGAACAAAAGCACTCCATCAAAGCCTGTGTTACATGCTTTGGGCCGAGAACACTTCCGGCCTCTGGATTTTAAGCGGTGTGTCTGTGGCCTCACAATGCTCGCTGAAAGTCCAGCAGACTGCACAGGAAACTGATGTTCTGGTTTAGGTTCCAATTCTAACAGTAATTTAATTAAACTGTGTTCCGTAAATCCGACCACAACTGAGAATGATCCGTCATATAATGTTTACTTTCTCCCCTAGACTTCATTACACGGATTTTGCAGCACAGGCTGTTTTGCTCCGAAATGCTTTAGCAACGTTTACCCTAGCACCAAATGGGGCTCTCCAAACGTGCTGATTTGTTCATACTGGAGTAAGCCTGAGAAAGAGAGGGATATGTGTGTGTGTGTGCCTGTGTATTTAGTGCTTAGTGGGGACTGGGTGTCCTCAGGATGATGTAAAAAAAAAAGAACAGTTTAGCTGTGGGGACATTGGCTGCTCCAGTGGAGAAAAAATGCTTTTCGCAAACAAAATCAGGCCTGATTTGAAAAAGTCTTTTGGATGCTGAGGTTAAGGTTGAGGTTAAGTTAGGTGTGGGTTAGGCTCTTACTTAGGGTTAGGGTTGGGTTAGGCTCTTATTTAGGGTTAGGGTTGGATTAGACTCTTACTTAGGGTTTGGGTTGGATTAGACTCTTACTTGGGTTAGGCTCTTATTAAGTTTAGAGTTGGGTTAGGCTCTTATTTAGGGTTTGGGTTGGATTAGACTCTTACTTGGGTTTGGATTGGATTAGACTCTTACTTAGGGTTTGGGTTGGATTAGACTCTTACTTGGGTTAGGCTCTTATTAAGTTTAGAATTGGGTTAGGCTCTTATTTAGAGTTAGGGTTGGGTTAGGCTCGTATTAAGTTTAGAATTGGGTTAGGCTCTTATTTAGAGTTAGGGTTGGGTTAGGCTCGTATTAAGTTTAGAATTGGGTTAGGGTCTTATTTAGAGTTAGGGTTGGGTTAGGCTCGTATTAAGTTTAGGGTTGGATTAGACTCTTACTTAGGGTTTAAGTTGGATTAGGCTCTTATTAAGTTTAGGGTTGGGTTATGCTTTTTTACGTTTAGGGTTGGATTAGGCTCTTAGGTTTAGGGTTGGGTTAGGCTCTTATTAAGTTTAGGGTTGGGTTAGGCTTTTTTACGTTTAGGGTTGGATTAGGCTCTTAGGTTTAGGGTTGGGTTAGGCTCTTATTAAGTTTAGGTTTGGGTTATGCTTTTTTACGTTTAGGGTTGGATTAGGCTCTTAGGTTTAGGGTTGGGTTATGCTTTTTTACGTTTAGGGTTGGATTAGGCTCTTAGGTTTAGGTTTGGGTTATGCTTTTTTACGTTTAGGGTTGGATTAGGCTCTTAGGTTTAGGGTTGGGTTAGGCTCTTATTAAGTTTAGGGTTGGGTTATGCTTTTTTTACGTTTAGGGTTGGATTAGGCTCTTAGGTTTAGGGTTGGATTAGGCTCTTAGGTTTAGGGTTGGGTTAGGCTCTTATTAAGTTTAGGGTTGGTTAGGCTTTTTTACGTTTAGGGTTGAATTAGGCTCTTAGGTTTAGGGTTGGGTTAGGCTTTTTTACGTTTAGGGTTGGATTAGACTCTTACTTAAGGTTTAAATTGGGTTAGGCTCTTATTAAGTTTAGAGTTCGGTTAGGCTCTTAGGTTTAGGGTTGGGTTAGGCTTTTATTACGTTTAGGGTTGGATTAGGTTCTTACTTAGGGTTTAAGTTGGGTTAGGCTCTTACTTCTCATTGAAGTACATGGTGATGAAACACACATTTCACACTGGAGTTTTATCCAGACGTAGGTCCACTTGCTCCACAAGTTCGATACATTTGGTCAAGTGTGAAAGCTGCTTTTTTTCTCTGGTCCTCCTGAAAGGTGTGGAAGCTATCCGCTCTTAGCATTGCATGCGAGTTTGCGTGATTGGTTCATTTTGTCACGTGACTGCTTGGACATCGCTTGCATGACTAAAAACCTTCTCCGTCGAGAATAGCTTAATGTTTGTTGGTGCTCCTGCACAGTGGAAGACCATGACTCCAGAAAGTGCTGCTCTTTGCCGCCTGAGTGTATCCAAAGAAAATAATCAATAGATATAAATACATATATATTCAAAATAGATAGATATAGATACAAAAAAATAAATCAATAAATGGATGACCCTCAGTCCTATCATTTTGCAAAAATGCGTTCGGTGTGAAAAGTGACGTTCAAAATTTAATCAGTCCACGGTTTGTATGGACTTCTCCTGTGTGAAAGCAAACCAGTGATAAAGGACAAGCCCCAGACAAGTGTAGAATCAGTCCCCGGTGCAGACTTCGATATTCGGTGTGAAAACGGCCTAAAAGCTGCTTTACTAAGATTAATACATGAAGTAGTGAAGAATATGTTTTCCAGTGCTTTGATGCTTTTGAACAGTCATTTCTAATAAGCTTTTGGCCGACTATAGCAAAAAAGCATTTTTTATGGTCTTACGACTTTTGTGTAATACATACTGGAAGCCCAGTATTTCTAGTTTCTATCCAATGCCTAGTTCGTCTAATCAGTCCATCATTACAGTCAATAAATCAGGTGAGCTACTGGTGAAACTAAACATTCAAATCTACAAATTCAGCTTCTAATAAAGGCTGAAATCAGTCCCCCAGCAAACCACTGGGTGGTAATGTCACAGCAGCAAACACTTCTGAGTGGCTGTAATGCGAGACACGCTCAGAAGGAGCCTACATAACCATTTTTACATTAATCAGTAATCAGCGTAGCCACCTCATCTAATCGTGATGTCATTTCACCTCGGAAAACATCTAATAACCAATAGCTGAATTACATGTTAAGATCTTCCACTGTTTCTGGATCTCACTAGTAAGTAGCTCTGGTGGGGCCGGGCGTCTCTAGTACCCCCCTCCCCTCAATGCTGTAAATATTATTCCATTCAGCTGGAGGTGATATCCTAGAGAGGCCATCTTTCAGAACGGGGACGTCCGCACCATCATATTTTAAGCGTACCACGGGAATGTGCTTGTGGCATAAATATCATTGCGCTGCACATGCAGCCCGAGATTCATATAGGTCAGCTGCATGCATTAAGCCAAGCATGGCCGACGTCGGACTCCGACGGCAGAGCTGGAGGCCAGATGCGTGCCCATGTGAGGGAAGGACACATGGGGACGTATGGAGGGGGGCAGAGCGCTTGGATTTGAACCAAGAACGGCAGCGGCCCACCTTCAGATGGTAACGTCCCCTCCAGGCTTGGGGATGGACCGCCTTGGCCTTTTATCTTCCAGTTCAGGGCCTGTTTTTTTGCAGATAAATGCTTCCCAATCCACCATGACAGATGTCACAATGCATCGGCTCTATTTTGATACGTACCCTCTGATCCTGCCACAAACAATAAAGAGAGTGCGCGAGGGCCGCCCCGTCCCCAGACACGGCGCCAACACTCAGGATTATTCCAGGGGTGCATTATGGGTTATGAAGAGCCACAGAGCCATGGGAATATCAATAAGCCCAGAGTTCCAGGTGCCCAGAGGCGGTGTGGGATGACTGGCACTGGCATGCCTCTATGCTTGTGAAGATGCCAAAAGGTGTTTATTAGAGAAATGCTGTTGAGGAACTTTTACTTCTTTAAACAACCAAAGAACATCAAGAACCACTTCAATTTTGGGGGGATTTAACAGAATCATTTGTTCCTGGATGACTAGAACTTTATATCCATAGGATTGCTGATAAAGAAGGACATGCGATGTTACTGATGTGAACGTCCACTTTTGCATAAAAGTAATATTAGCAATTAGGATATCCAGCAATGTTAGCTGTTTCTAGATCACGTTTTTGTGTGATTTTCTTTACACTCTTAAAAATAAAGGTGCTACAAATGGTTCTATAGCCCCCCACCCACCCACCACCCATAGCAGACCAGCGGCTCACCCAGCTACCACTGCTACCTGTTTAATGACCATGTTAAAACCTAAATGGACTTGTAACTATCTGCACTATTAATATCACCACTATTAACTATCTGTTGTATCTGGTTTGGTAATTTTTATCATTAATGTTTAAATAGTTCTGATCAGAGGAGGACGGGTCGGGTCCCCCTTGTGAGTCTTGGTTCCTCCCAAGGTTTCCTCCTCCAGCTCTGAGGGACTTTTTCCTTGCCACTGTCGCCGTTGGGGCTCACTGGGGGTCTTTGATCCTTCATGTCTTCTTACGTTATTTCTTCTTTCTTCTTTGTCTCTGTCTTTTATTAATTACGAATTATGTAAAGCTGCTTTGTGATGACAACAGTTGTAAAAAGCTATACAAATAAATCTGACTTGACTTCTTTAGAAGATGCCATAATAGAAAAAAAAAAAAATCTGGACATTGGTAAAGGACATTTACATTGACTTCTGCAAACTTTTTATAAGGTTCTTTACACACTTCTCTTTTACAAGGAATGCTTCTTTATGGAACCAAAAATGGAGAACCTTATGTAGCACCTTGGGTTTTAAGAGTATATGCTATATATGATCTTATTTTGCCCACATTAAATTAATTCTAAGCTACGAGCAAATGTACTAAATTCAGCAGTGAGATGCTAGCAAGCATATTAGCTAGCTAAAGCTAAAGCGAGCTGTCCAACAAACCGGATAAATGACTATTCGCTAGTATATACCCTGCGGAGATGTCAGAAGCGATCTGTCGGTTGCAATGCTGCTTGTTGGCAGCACAAACCCAGCGGCGCAAGTCAACGAAAACGTACAAATGAACACATGTCAGCGGGACAGTCTTTTAGCAGCATGGCTACGTTTCAGGCTTGACACCAGGTAGATCAAGAACATGTCCAATAATTTAAATATTTAAAACAAATTAAAAAAAGGTTTCATTTCCACAAACCGGATAAATGACTATTCGCTAGTACATACCCTCATTTATCTTATTTATTCACATCACTGTATCTCGATTTATCCAGTGTTACAGAATTGAATAGTTCCTTACATAAAACCTCACACAACAGCGACGAGGATGGAGAAATACTACATCAGACGAACACCAGCACAGTTTTAGGGCAAAGTGATTAAGAAACAAATGCGCTCTCTAAAATTCAAGGTCAGCAGTAGTGAAGGCCAAGTGTTGTCTGTGTGCTTTAAGAGCTTGGTTACTGGCTCTCAGTAGCGTCCTTCTGGCCTTTGCCTCAGGGTTCTCAGTACAGCAGTGCAGTCCGACCACCTCAGGCCTGCCCATGATTTTCAAAAGAGGGGTTGAACCCAATTATCGGGCAAATTAAAATGAACGAACTTGGCATGTGGAACAATGACTGCTGAGCCTCCACGAGCTAAATGGGCCAGACCAAAAAAAAAAAACAGCCCCTGTTTTTATACAGTGGCAGCCGTCCAGATAGCAGTATGTGTGTGTGTGTGTGTGTGTGTGTGGAGGGGGGCTATGTTACATTACTGGGAAGGTGGGAGGCAAAGAGAAAAGTGCTTTATACTGCATGTGTTCTTTGTTTCAGAAGACAGGAAGCTGTTTGTGGGGATGCTGAACAAACAGCAAACGGAGGAGGACGTCTATCGCCTGTTTGAGCCCTACGGAGTCATCGAGGAGTGCACCGTGCTAAGAGGCCCTGACGGAAACAGCAAAGGTAGGACCATTTCTGCCGACGCGTAATGACAATGGAAGCGCAGAATCTGCTAGCAACTGTTATTTGGCTTAAAAAAAAGGCTTGTTACACAAAAAAATCTGTCCACAGGGGACACGTTCTAGCTGTAAGGGAAACATAAGTGCATAACAGAGCTTGTTTTTCCCTTTTATTTTTTTTTTGCAGACTCCATTTATTGCCCACTGAGGCTTTAGAGACACTGATAGACACTAATATAGCCTGACATTTAGCAAAGCACTGTGGGAGTTGTAGTTTTCCCCTGCCAGTGGTTATGGAAATTGTTGGGATTATTTCCACAGCTTAGGGAGCAGCTTTCGGAATCTGCAGTCTTATGGCTGGGAGGATGCTGGATATTTCCTTAAACACTTAAGCAGGAAGGAGTCTTGTGCTCTAAAGAAACCACACAAAAAGGACTGTAGCACAACATTAAGAACCTATAGGACTTCCATAGTGCTTCATAATACTTCCATAATTGGACTGTGCATGGACTGTATTAGGTCACCTGAGGTCATTATAGAGGTTAACTGGTCCACAGTGGCGGATCAATTCCTCTCTACAACTCACCAGAACTGTGAGGCACCACTGTTACGCTGTTCGGGGTCCATTCTCTACAGTGGCTCTAGAATATCCCACAAAATTGGCGAGATCCAAGTTCCAAGATGCTGACATTCTTTGTCCCCTGTCAGTCATATCAGAATATTGTGACCACTCCTGGTTTAGAATGAACTTGGCCCGGGACGTCACAGATGCCACGTGACAGAACTTGCTGCGTGAGCACCAGTCAGAGTGCAAAATTATCATCATGAGTAAAGGACGTGATTTGACTGATGTCCAAAAGGGCATGATAATAGGGTACTACGCAAAGGGTGGTAGATCTCAGAAATCGGCAATTTTGTGGGAGGTGTCCCAAGAATGGACTTCTCGTACATTGAGTGCCTTCCAATGGCACCACAGTGATGCCCCATGGGCCACTGATGCCAGAGGAAAACGACAAGCAATTGATGCATCACTGTGGAGCAGTTAACCTATATAGGGTTGATTATACGTGGTTATACACTACTATATATATATATATATATATTATTATGACAATGAACACCTCCTTATCTGGGCAGTAACGGTTTATTTGCTCAGTAAAACACTAATGTTAAAATAAATACAAATAACATCCATACCGAAAGTCAAGGTTTTACATCACGGTGCTTAATAAAACATCTCCAAAGCTCTCCTCATGGGAGTCTGATGGTGGATCAGGTGAGCTGGGGGTGCAATTGAACACACCCATGCTGTGCTGGCTGATGGGGGGCGTCCACGAGAAATCTGGGACCAAGACTAGCTCAACTACTTTCTTCAACATGAGAAATTCTTGTTCCTTTTTATTGATGTATCCTGCATCATTTTAAAGAAGTTTTAAAAAGAATTTCTCTCAACAATTAAAGAATTGTTGAGAGAAATGCGTTTACATAATGTGCCTATAGATCTATAGATGTACTACTGTTAATACAATTCCGTGAGGGTGTATTACATTAGTGGTGCACCAATGTGGGCAGATACTTGGATCAGCATTGATTTCTGTAAAATAAATACAATGCAGATATTTCAGTGCAGTCGTCCAGCACCTCCTAAACATTCAGCTCTTCTTCAGTAAACGTATCAGCAAATGTCACTTCATAGCTTTATTAACATCAGTTGTTCTGCGTTTTGTGTTTAGTATGCGCAGACGGGCACATTTCGCTAACTAGCATGCTTTTCTGCTTAATCAGTGCAGTCTGGAGCCTGCAGCCTGAAGCTGCAGCTGCCTGCAGAGGGCTATCCTGCTGTGCTCCGGCAGCTTCGCAGCCCGAATCTAATGTTTTGACGCGCTTCTGTTCACAGTGTTTAATGGATGTGTTCTGTGTCTGTGTGTGTGTGTGTGTGTGTGTGTGTGTGCTTTCAGGCTGCGCCTTCGTTAAGTTCTCCACACATGCTGAAGCTCAGTCTGCAATCAGTGCTCTGCATGGCAGTCAGACCATGCCGGTGAGTCCACTCTCGTCCACTCCATAACATTATTATTATGCTGTTCTAAGAAAATGAATCTGTAATCTGGATTATTTTAGTCTAGAGGAGCAGCACAGGTGCCATATATATATATATATATATATATATAGTGAGTCCAAGAAGTATTTGATCCCTTGCTGATTTTCTTTGTTTGCCCACTAATAAAGACACTATCCTTCTGCACTTTTAATGGTAGATATATTCTAACATGGAGAGACAGAATATCAAGACAAAAATCCAGAATATAATTTTAAAGAATATATTTTAATTAATTTGTATTTCAATGAGGAAAATAAGTATTTGATCCCTCTTGCCAAACACACTCAATACTTAGTGGCAAAGCCTTTGTTTGCAAGCACAGCGGTGAGACGTTTGTTGTAGTTAACCACAAGTTTAGCACACACACCAGGGGGAATTTTGGCCCACTCTTCTTTGCAGATCCTCTCTAAATCATGAAGGTTGGTGGGCTGTCGCTTGGCAACTCTGACCTTCAGCTCCCTCCATAGATTTTCGATTGGATTGAGGTCTGGCGACTGGCTGGGCCACTCCATGACCTTAATGTGATTTTTCTTGAGCCAATCCTTTGTTGCCTTTGCTGTATGTTTAGGGTCGTTATCATGTTGGAAGACCCAACCACGGCCCATTTTCAGATCCCTGGCAGAGGGGAGGAGGTTGTCCCTCAGGATTGTGCGGTACATGGCTCCATCCATCTTCCCAGTGATGCGGTGAAGTAGCCCTGTACCCTTGGCAGAGAAACACCCCCAAAACATTATGCTTCCACCTCCATGCTTGACGGTGGGCACAGTGTTCTTGGGGTCATAGGCAGCATTTTTCTTCCTCCACACATGGCGGGTGGAGTTGAGGCCAAAAAGTTCAATTTTGGTCTCGTCTGACCACAAAACCTTCTCCCAATAACTTGGTTCATCTTTCAAATGATCATTGGCATACTTGAGGCGCGCCTCCACATGTGCTCTCTTCAGCAGGGGTACCTTTCGGGCACTGCAGGATGTGAATCCATTGTTGCGCAAAGTGTTGCCAATTGTTTCCTTGCAAACTGTGGTCCCAGCTGCCTTCAGGTCATTTGCTAACTCCTGCCGAGTGGTTGCAGGACGATTTCTGACTGTTCTCAGCATCATTGCCACCCCACGAGGCGAAATCTTCTTTGGAGCACCGGGCCGAGGTCTGTTGATTGTCATGTTATACTCTTTAAACTTTCTGATAATTGCACCAATAGTTGTTACTTTCACATCCAACACCTTACTAATCTTTTTGTAGCCCATTCCAGCTTTGTGAAGGTCAACAATTCTGACTCTGAGGTCCTGTGACAGCTCTTTGGTTTTACCCATGTTGGAGACTTGAAATCTGTGTGATCTGTCTGATTCTGTGGACAGGTGTTTTTCACACAAGTGATTAGTGAGAACAGGTGGCTTCAGGTCAGGTAACAAGTTGATTGGGAGTGTCTAACTGGTCTGTAAAAGCCAGAACTGCTAATGAATACTAAGGGATCAAATACTTATTTCACTCCATGAAATACAAATCAATTAATATATATTCCTTAGATTTATTTTCTGGATTTTCTTTTTAATATTCTGTCTCTCCATGTAAGAATACATCTACCATTAAAAGTATAGAATGATCATGTCTTTATTAGTGGGCCAACGAAGAAAATCAGCAAGGGATCAAATACTTCTTGGACTCACTGTATATATATATATATATATATATATATATATATATATTAGTATATTAAATTAACACATACAGTTCAACACAAGCCTATTTACCACCCTGTTATTTTACCTACGAATAAAACACTCTGATTTCCCTTTTACGGAGGACAAAAATCATTTGGTCACCTTTGCTTTCATTAGCTAGTAACAGAACACTGTCTTACCAGATAGTGCTCCTGTCCTCTCATTGTGTCCTCTCAGCATGATGTGCTGTTAGAAGAGATTGTAGCTGATTAGCTTTTAGCCTTGCCTCCAGGTTTGGCTTTTCTCAAGTACAGTCTCCCTGTTCTAAGTGAAAGAAATGGGCTGTTGCTCTTTGTGGGGGCAGTGGTGATTCAGCGCTATTCAGGGCTTTTGGTGATACAGTTTTGGGTTCGCTTGGCAAGCTGCAACTGTTGGGCCTTTAAGCAAGGTGTGCTCACTGCCACTGTGTGTGTTTGCTCACTAGTGTGGATGTGTATGTATAATCAAGTACTGTACTTTCCCTTCTGATGTGAGCATAGCTCCAGTTTGGCTCAGCTGGGGAAGAAGAGATGGTAAAATAGCTAGTGTTAGCTTTTAGCCTAGCATGGATCCCTGTTCGTTCCCCCTAGCTTTAGCTTCGTTGTGCGCCGAGTTTGAGATCCTCTTCTATAGACACTAGCACAGAAAAGGGCAGAGGTCATGAGGCCTGGCTCATGTAGCAGCCTGTATTACAATAACTAGTAAATTCTGGAGGTGATGAGCTGCTCTCTAGTGTCAACAACTTCATATTCTCATGTTCTCTAAAGAATTGTCCATTGACAATCTTCTTGAGGACCAAAAATGGTTCTTCAGTTACTGCAGTGGTTCTCAAACCAGCTCCATCAGGGCCCCTAGGCAGTCCATAATTTTGCTCTCTCCCTTTTGTGTTGAGCATTGATAGTGAGCAGCAGAACCGTGGACCGTGTGTGTGGGGGGGGTGGGGGGTGGGGGGGGGGTCTCTGAGGACCAGTTTGATAACCTCTTGCGTAAAGAACTGTTCTATTTTTGAGAGCATACACACCTTGCCAAGTCATTATCGGAGAAAATCGCCGGCGTGTTCCTCTCGCCTACAAACTGCGTGTACATTAATTTCGTTGAATAGGTGTGTAGTCGGCAGGTCCGCGCATGGCGGAGCCGCCAGGAGCCTGCTGTTCAGACTGCGGGCCGACTGAATCACACAGCTATTCAGCTTCACAGGCGCTATTCAGCACTCTAAAGTAGCCCTGGAATCTCTCGCTTTCACGGCTGCTTTGTTTGCCTCCCAAACTCCTGCTGGCTGTCGAATCTCAGTGTGTGGCATTCGGAGCATGGCGTTCGTGCATGTGTGTGTGTGTATGCTTTCATACAGCGAGAACAAAAGACAAATGTACTGGACATGCCAATAAAGCTTATTTGAATTTGAGGAGAAAAGAAAAAGAGCAGAGAGAGAAGGAGAAGAGGAGCTTCAGCTTTTGGTGTGACAGTGGGGTCACTGTAAGTGCAATTCACGAGGACTGAATGGTAAAGCATGGTGCGTTTGTGTATAGATATAACCACCCCTATCTCTCTCTCTTATACACACACACACACACACACACACAAATACCCTCCTCCTCCCATCCTCCCGGGATATTAGGCAATAGACTTGTTTACCTCACCTTTCACCAAATCGGCTGGTGAATTATTCATAGGTGTATAAGCAGGAGGGCAGAGAAAGAGTGATGGAAGAGAGAGAGGTAGAGGGAGAGAGAGAGGGAGAGAGAGAGAGAGAGAGGGATGGGGCACCGGGAAGTGTCCATAAGCTAAGCTGAACATAGGTATGGCATCCTTGCGGAGTAAATTTATTAAAAAATCCCTCATCATAGACTTGCTGTGAGGAGCTGCGGGGCGAAGTGAATGACCGCTTGACCCCGGCCTTCTCCTGCCCTTTAAGGGTTCTCTTGAGACAGAGTTGAAGGAAACGTCAGCTCCTGCACAGAAGCAAAGAGGAACATGAAAGGTCATGATCAACAATTACTCAGAGGGATGAATCTGAAATCATCTAAACCAATTGTTGAAATCATATTTTACCAGTTACTGGTGAATCATGTTTCATCAATTACTGCTGTATACTGGGTAGGATCTCCCTTTGCTCTCAAAACAGCCTCAGGCCTTCAAAGTATTGATGGATTCCTCAAGATGTTGGAAAAATTCCTTCGAGATCCCGGACCATGTCTAAGTCGATCCCAGACTTGTTCAGCTGGATTCGGGTTGACTGGGAAGGCCACTAACGATGTTCATGAAACCAGTTTGAGGCTGGTTTTGCTTTGTCTCAGGGTACATCATGCTGGAAGCAGCCATTAAAAGATGGGTAAAATTGTGGCCACAAAGTCAGCAGCAACGCTCAAATAGGCTGTAGTGATGTATGATTGATTGGTATTAACAGGCCCAAAGTGTGCCAAGAAAACATGCCCCACACCATTAGACTTTAGATTAGATTATCTTCACCAGTTTAGACTGTTGACACAAGGCAGTTGGGGTCCTTGGAATCATGATGTTGGTGCTAAATTCTGACTCTGCCATCTGAGTGCCAATCTTGATGAACCTGATCCCACTGCAGCCTCAGCTTTCTGTCCTGGGCTGACAGAAGTGAAACCCGACATGGTTCTCTGCTGTTGTAGCTCCTCTGCCTTAAGGTTAGACATGTTGTGCATTCTTTCTTTTTTATTATTTCATTTTTACTCCCCAATTACCCAACCCACTCGTTAGTATTCTCCCCCATTACATGTAATGTTTCCGGAACTGAGAGGGTTTTTGAGGACTGACTCATGCCTCCTCCAACACATGCACAACCACCGCCACCTCTTTTCAAACTGCCACCGATGCAACATCACCAGGCAACCAAAGCACTTAAGGAAAGTGCAGGGTACCCAGTTCTGATGTGTCGGCTAGCAGACGCAATCAGAACAATGAGCAATTGAGCAATCTACCCACCTCTCTGAGAGAACAGGGCTAGTTGTGCTCTCTCAGTCTCTGGCTGCTGATGTCAGGCTGCATGACCTGGACATCCTATGGATTCTGAGAAGCTTTTCTGCTCACCAAAGTTGTACAGAGTGGGTTATCTGAATTACTGTAGCCTTTCTGTCAACTCCAACAAGGCATTCCCATCCTCAGAACCAACGTACGCTGGATGTATTTTCTTTATTACACCATTCTGAGTAAACTCTAGAGACTATTGTGCTGAAAATCCCAAGAGATCAGCACTTTTTGATGGTTAATGGGAACACTACCTGAAGCTGCAAGCCCATAGCTGCCTGATTTTTTTCGTGGCACTGCTGCAACACGTTTGGTTGATTTGATGATAGAATGAATGAATGAATAAATGAAATGCTCGGTGAGTGTACAGTATGTACAGTATGTTTGCAAGGCTTTGTTTGTGGACGGAGAGGGTGCACGTTTCCCACCATATTGCAGCTTGATTTGCAGGTAGAGTGAGCAGCTTGATGCTGAAGTGTTTTGAATGCAAGCCCTGTAGCTCACAGAGGCTGTATCCTCACAGACTGGGGTCACTTCCCTCTAGCATAGCACAGCCCCCCACTCTCCATGCATTATATTCATGCACACATGCATGCATGCACTCACACCCTCCCTTTGCTTACCCCCTCCTCACTGTCACATGCCCACAGTATAGATCACAACACAAACACACACACACAAACACACACTGATCTTATTTTCCAGCTCAGGAAACTTGCACTGAATGTATTTGTGTTTCAGGATTCAATGCAATGGTAACTGAACACTCAATTTGTGTGTGAGTGTGTGTGTGTGTGAGTGTGTGTGTGTGTGTGTGTGTGTGTGTGTGTGTGTGTATGGGTGTGTACTAATTGATTAAAGTAACATTCCAGAAGGTGTGTGCTTGTTTTCTTGTCCGGAGTAATATTCCAGGCCAGACCATAGTTCCGTTTTGTTTTACAATTAATTAGTAAAAGAATCATTGAATCAAACTGAAATGATTCAGTGAGTCATTTTAGGAAATGGGACATAGAATCATGGTAAGAAATGGTAATTGCAATAAATCACTTACCCCTGCTATGTGCAGACCCCTACTGAGTGTGTGTTTTGAGCTTAGTATGTAGTGTATATTCGCCTCTGTGTGTTTGTGTATGTGCCTGCCAGAGAAACAGTAATGACGGGTCAGGTCAGATTTCTGCTCTGAGCAGTATCTCTATTCCAAGCACGCATGCCCCCTGTGTGTCTCCTCCAACCCCCCACCCCTCCACACAACCACCCCCTACCCCCACAACACCCCCCCCCACCTGCCCCCCACGCCTCAGACGTGGCACAATTAAAAATTTACACCCTTGAGCTGTAAAGCAAATTGCCAGACTTCTGGAAGGGCCTTGTACGGCGGACGTCCTGGGACGGAATTACACTCAGAGAAGGTTGGGGTCACGCCATTCTGACCCCTCAATTTCGACTGAGTACACGCGTTAGGGATTGGCCCGTATCTTAACAAATACAGGCGGCGAAATGAAACCGCAGAAGCTATCTGATATTAAGATCGGCTGTGTGCCGAGGCGTTCATGCGCCTGCCTGAGGCGGAATGCCGCTGGGTAGAGCTGGATTTCCATTTCTTTCCAACGGCTTGGCTGTATATGAGGACCAATTTCAGAAGAATGACTGGCCCAACATAGTAATAGCTGCTGGTGTTGTGGTAAGGAGGTTTCTTACATGTTGCTCAGATATAAGATATAAGGTGGTTTTTGGACAAGATCACAGTTCTGCACAACAGATACATAATAATAAAATAATCATTTCTTTCATCTAAAAGTTTCTGTTTTCGTTTTGTTGAATTTTATTATTACTTATTTCAAGTTACACAATGAAGCGTATGTATTTATATTTAGTTTACATTCTTTATAAACAGCTCTGACTATTTTCCCCTTCATTTTTTATATGTTTATCAACGCTGTCATGCAAAAAAACGTACATATTTACCGAAGCATTTCTATTGGTCAGTACAATGTAAAGATTAATGGCCAGATTCACATAAAAAAATGGACATGCTATATGGGCAAAAGTATTGGGACACCTACACATTTATTGCTTCTTCCAAAATCAAAAATACTAAAAAGAGTTTATCCTGCTTTTGTTGGAGTAACTGTCTCTGCTGTCCAGTGAAGGCTTTTTCCGCCAATTTTAGATTACCTAGCCCACTCAATAGTACCCCCCTCCTATCACAGGTAACGATATTGGGAGGGTGAGGACTGACACATGCCACCACCACAACCAGCCACCGCCTCTTTTTGAATTGCAGCCGATACAACGCCACTGGGCAACCAACGCATGCTGAGAAAAGCATCGTCTAGACAGCTCTTATACATCAGCTAGCATACACCCACTGCATCACACTGAAGTGATGTGGGCAGAGAAATCCTCACAGTGCATGAAAAGGCTTTTTGCTAGGCTTCAGAGCATTGCTGCGAGGATTTGATTGCATTCGGCACTGCTTTGTTCATGTAACAATCAAAGCACACGAGGAGAACAGTACTGTATGGACTGTTGCACTGTCCACTCTAATGTAACCTTTTTTATTAGTTGCTAACGTACCAGTCTCATAAAACCTGTACATTTCAATGGTGAAATATGAAAGAAGAATATTAAAGAAAAAGGAGCCCAGCATACACTCTGCAGCCTCTTAGATCATGTCGCAGGTGACAGGCACATTGCTATGACACTTAAGAGATGACCCTGCAGTCCATCTTCTTTTTTTTCTCATTCGGACAGCAGTGGTTATGTAAGTGGACAGCAGCGAGCATAGGATAATCCGGCCTTATTGCCTCGCAGCAAAGGCACAGAGACAGATGTGTGGAGTTGGAGTGGTGTCAAATATAAGGCTTAGTTAGCTCCTTTACATCCTGCGGTCAGCCCATGGGCTGGAAAAAGGTACAGGGTGCCCTTGTAAAGGGCCGTCCTGTAAAGCCCCTCTTTTCCCTTTGATTCCAGGACCCTTCTTACCTCCTCTGTAGAAGCAGCTGCACATTTCCTTCTCACAGCTTCTCTCCTGAATCCGCTTCTTCAGGTCTTCCATGACTGGTGGGAATTTTCTCAGACACTCGGCGGCTTAAAATTTAATGAGAGTTTTACTTCATAGTTCACCCACTTCACTCACTCTCTCTCTCTCTCTCTCTCTCTTTCTCTCTCTCTCTCTCTCACACATTCTCTGCACCACCAGCCCTTATATTAATGTGTTATCCCTGCTGAGAGACAGCAAACAAACAGGAGGAAAAAAGATCTGGAGAGTACTGTCAGTGAGTACTGTCAGTGAATTTCCAGAATTTGAGGTGGACGCCTGTGTTTCGAGACAATAAGAGCAGAAATGAAGCATTATACACTCTTTAAAATGAAGGTTCCTCATGGCTCATGACATGGCTTGGACATATTGCTGTAGAGTAAAGATGACAATGGGTCAATTCAGTGGCTAAGTCGGTTACATTATATGGAGGTTCCTTACATTTAAGAAATGATCTTCAGCTCGTGGGCTCGTAGCATCTTTAAGGAAAAGGGTTCTGTATCATGCACTCTAAGAACTGTGTTCTGAATAGTACCGAAAATATGTTCTTTAACACATAACTACAGGTGGAACCGTTTTTTTGTGGTAGTATGTAGACCACTCTTTAAAAAAACATTTACAAGATACCATAGAAAAAAACATTTAGGAAAATTTAGGCACAACATTTTAACCATCATGATGGTTATTTGAGTGTTGCTTTATACAAAAGACCCCTGAAAGAACCCCTGGCTGTGCCAAAAAGGTTCTTTGATTTGTCCCAGTAATTCAACACATTGGTGCTATGTGGTACATTTGTTCATTTAAAGATCCATATAAGGTTTTCCATCATAGAGAAAAACCATGTAACCAGAGAACAAAGCATTTAAGTATTCAAATGGTTCTTTGTATTGCTGTATTTCTATATAGAACCATTATTTTTATAATGTTTTAAAAAGCTTTAAAACAACTAAAGTGTAGTGAAGAAAAGGCTGCAGTGGTGCTGCAGTGCGATATAGAGCCAGTTTTAATAGGTTCTTTCGAAGAAACTCTATGTTATAGATTCTACATTCTACAAGAAGAAATCACCATTAACAAAGCAAAGAACCCTTTTTTTACTCATCATATTCCTATATAGAACTATTGCATTTACCAAAGAGCCCTTGAAGATCTTCCTTTTTTAAGGGTGTCCCAAAAAATGGAACATGGCTTTCACTATAGTACTGCAGAGCTCTATAGAACCGATTTAAAGAGGTTCTTTGAAGAATCCAATGTGTTTTAGATTCTACATAATAAGGAATAACCATTTAACCAAGCAAAGAGCCCCTTTTTTTACTAATCATAGTTCTATATAGAACCATTGTCTTTATTAAAGAACCCTTAAAGGGTGTAGTGAAAAAGACCCTTTACTTGTCACAATAGAACTGTATTGCTATATAGAACTGGTTACAAAAGGTTCTGCGAAGATAGATTTTACATGATAAGGAATATTCATATAAGAAAGCAAAGACCCCCTTTTCTACTCATCATATTGCTTTATAGAACCATTGCCTTTACCCTTGAAGATTAAGGGAGTCCCAAAAAAGGCCCATGACTTTATAGCAGAGCTATATAGAACCGATTTCAAAAGTTTTTTAAAGAACCTATATGTTATAGATTTTACATAATAAGAAATAACCATTACCAAAAAAGGCTTTTCACTTTCACAATAGTAATGCAAAGCTGTATAGAACCAATCTGAAATGTTTCTTTAAAGAACCACATAACAGATATTTTATCATTGGGAACCATTTAAGCTTTTAATTGACCAATGAAAAAGTGGGCGTGGTCAATTTTCACCTTTACTATTTAAGTAAAGTAAAAGCCACTCACCCACACAGAAACTGGGAGGCCAGCTATGCTCCCTGGGACTCCTGGTCATGGCTTGATGGCTGTGACATTGCCAGGGATCAAACTGCAATCTCCTGATGATAGAGACAATGATTAGGCAGCAGCACCTCTAAAAAAAAGCTCCGGTTTTGGGACAGTGTTTTGGACATCGTATGTCCAACAAGTCTATTGCAAGAAAAGCTAGAACAGCTGTGCTCTCCACGATACAGGCCCTTTAAAACAGTAAAGTGCAGTATTATGACTCGCAGACAGTTTAATACCTGAAGATTAAATCCACCAGCAGAAGAATCTTAGCATTCAGCATGGAGGACTGATCTGATAGGCCTACTCCATTTCTCATTACTTCAACAGTCAGCCCCAGACCAGCTTTTAAAATGCCTCATTGGTTGAATATGAGCAGAATGAGCCGCGGTTTGGTATTCCAGTCTCACTCTCTGACAGACTCCCCTGGAGTTACACCCAGCAATCATTTTAACAGGTTTCATGATAAAAATTGGAGCGACACTAGATAAGGCCTTGTACTGACGTGCAGCCTTGCGCTGGCCTGGAGAGGAGGGACAGAAAAGTCTAGCTGGTGCTTTAGCTGGAGCTGTAGGCTTGCACAATATATTGCTTGTTTATTGCAGTGCTGGTCTTTACGACTGTGATACGTATCACCTCGGCTTGCAGTTTCATTTACTGTGTGCTGACCAATCCTGACCGGTTCACACACGGTAATGGTTCATCATGCGTGGTTTTAAAGGGTCCATATCATGGAAAACATTATTTAAGCTACACAAACAGCCCTTTTCTGATTAGATTCACAAAAACATTTGCATACAAAAATCAACCATTACTTTAACAAAACATTGATTATCATCATCTACATTGGCCTTGGTCAAGGGGTGATGTGTTAAAAGCAGGGAAAATGGGAGAGCATTAGAATCTGAGACACTGAGCTAAACTGTGATGGCTAGACGACTGGGACAGAACATCTCCAAAACGTCATGAGGGTCTTTTAGGGTTCCCGATATGCAGGGGTCCAAGAAAGGACGTCAGGGAGCTAAAGTCTTGGTGCCAGATACCACAGGACATCTTCTGAGGTCTTGTGGTGTCTTGTGGATGCCACAAATGGTCAGATCTGTTATGGTGTCACATGGGGACATACTCAATATTAGGCACTACGGGTACTAATGATACTAATGTTATGGCTGATCAGTATATATCTACTCATTCAGTCTAGAGCATTAAGCCCTGTCCAGTAACACTGAGTTACATATTTTAGTCTTAAAGGCACAGAAACAGCTCCTGTTTAATTCCAAAGGAATTATGAGCAATACTCTTAATAACATAGAGCCTATATCAAGTTTAAGACTACATTTGAATACTAACTTAGTTGAGACCAAGGGGGTCATTAGACCCAAAGTTCCTGCGCCCCACTAAAATCGCTGCGGTAAAAAGACAATTTTATCCTGAATTGCTGAGCAGAACTACAGGATATGCCTCACAAATTCACTACAGGCACTACATTTCCCACAATGCCCCAGCATTTTCCCAAAAGGTTGAGCAGGAAATTTTATTAATAAGTCAGCCACTTGGTTATAGCCATTTATAACCTACCAAATATACATTCAGACCCTTGACACAAAGGCATTCATTAAACTAGCAAAGGCATTAGTTACATTAGCATAGGTTTTATTTATGCTAGCAGGTAAAGGGGCAGTAAATGAGCATCATGATTAAGCCAATACAACCATGAATTCTAGATATCGTTCACATACAGCTATTAATATAGCTATAACTATTATTAACAGTACTATTATTTGTAGTAGTAGTAGTAGTAGTAGCAATATTAAGGGAACAAGCAGATCACATCCTCACTTTTATATGAGGGGCTTATGATCTCCTAGAAGATCCACATTTGGCTTCATAAAAAAAACATCTTTCTAAAACTGTAAAGAACCTTTTTTTTTAAATGTTCTTCACGCTCACCTCTCTTTCAGAAAAATGGTTCTTCATGGAAACCAAAAGTGGTTCTTCTATGACTTCTATGACTCCTTTTGTAGCACTTTTATGTTTGAGAGTGTAGCTATTGAGTCAAGAAAGGATAAGTGTGGTTTCTGTCCCTCTGATCCACAGAGGCCTGTACTATTTAATCATGAAGTCTCGAGATGCTGTTCCAGACTTCTAACCAAGCTAACTCTACTCCCCTACCCAGACAAGCAGAAAGAACGAGTCTAGTAGCCAAAACAGACAGACACTGTGTTTATTTGTCACTCCACTGACTGTCTTTCTGAGCATAGCCTACCTGCTGTGTTCTGTGAAGCTTGCTCAAATACAGTAAGCAAGGCGTGGAGCCTCAAGAGAAAGGCGCTGAACCAGAAAATGAGACGTGATCGACATGTCCTCAGCCTCTTCTGCTGAAGTGCTCTGGGAGAAAAAGGGGGGGGGGGACTGCTGATTTGGGATCAGTTTTAGCCCCTGTCATGCTGAAATCATATCTCAGTCATATGAATAAAATGGTTCTAGTGGAGGGCCTAGTTCCAATTGAGCAGTTTTACCATATCTGGTGGAGATCTGAGGCCATCGTTACCGTACATGGCCGAGGAACGCTGAACCGTATCTGCCATATGGGCCTTGGGTTTGCCTGTGTACTATGGCCTGTGAACACACATACACATCCCAGCACCGTGCTTTAGCGACAGCAAGCCACAGCCACCATTTCCACTCACAATTGCCCCTGAGCTTGAGTGACTGTTGATAGACTCAGACCAATCTCAGTGAGAGGCTTATCTGGGTTGATGTCTTCCTGCCAAGTCGCCTGCCTGCCTAATTTCAGGGATCAGGTACAGCCAAGAATACATTCAATTACAGACACTTCCGCTGCCAGTCCAATAAAGAACTGGGGCTAGTTGTAGCAGCTATAGGTAAGTGAATGTGCTGTAGTTTTATGGTGTTAGTCTTAGACTTCATAAATAATAGGTATCAAAGCCTTATAGACATTCTGACCCCTCTCACCTTGTCCCAGTATTCAGCAGCCGACTAGGAAATATCTATAAGAAGCTAGCCAAGCACCTTCAGCTAGCCATTTCCTCAGCTTGTAATGTCATTAAGAAATGACAGTTAACAGGAGCAGTGAAGGTCAAGCTGAGGTCTGGAAGACCAGGAAGACTTTCTGAGAAAACTGCTTGTAGACCTTAGACCTAAGATTTAGAAGATGCACTGTTCTACTGTCCAGCAACACACAAAATATGCACAAAGATGATCTTCACGGATAACTGAAGATCAGAAGAAGACATCATTTTGAATCTTCAGCACAAAATTCAGCATCAGACGTTTTGAAGGAACATCTAAACAAGCCTGATGCACGTTGGAGACAAGTCCTGTGGACTGATAAAATAGTTAAAATGAGCTAAGATATGTTTGGGAAAAAAGGAGTGTAGAATTTTATGAAAAGAACACATCTCAAAACCTCTCCAACACAGGAGAGGACCTATTATGCTTTAGGCCTGTGTAGCAGCCAGGGAACGAGGAACACTGCATGAAATCCAGAACTAGGCGCCTTTTTCTAAGAACTACAACAAAGCTACAACAAAGAAGTATTTACAAGCTGTGCTAGTTGCCAAAGGAGGTGTTACTAAGTTGCTTTAAGCCCTTTTTTCTCCCATTTTTGTTATTTCAAAACTTTACAATGGATGGAAACAAAAAGTAATCCTGCTTAAACTGATGCAACATTTTTTTTATTTTATACCTTTTGGAAACCAGGTAATTATTCACTCATTTACGTCTATGACCTTTAGCTGATGCTTGACTTACGAGGTTACTCGTATTGCAGAGGAGGACCAGTGTAGTGTTAGGAGTCTTGTCGCAGCACAGTCACCCAGACATAGACATTTTTGGCCAGGTGTGCCCAAACCGTTTGCATGCCAGGGTATATGTATGTACATGTACTGTCTGATAGATGCATAGATGCTTTTTGTAATCAGGCTGTGGTTCCAGTTGAAGCACTACAGCTGCAACCCAGTCGCAGTTAGGCATTTGGCTCTTTCCAGCTCCTTCCAGCTCTTTTTTTTTTTTTTTGAAGTAGCATAAAAGGCTAAACCAACTCTTTTTAAAATCAATCCATTTTTAAGACTTGCTGTAACTGGTAACCCGAAATGAATGCCACCAGGGGTTTTCACTGTGCTGTGTGTGTGTGTGTGGAAGTGTGCTGGACTCTTCAACCGAACCTCCCATATTGTAATCCACGGCTCATATCTGCCTGAGCACTTTCTGGCCTGCTTTGGCAGTGGCAGCGAGTCTGAAGGAAATGACAAAATACTCCAAAGGAAATAAAAACATGTATTTCAGATCCGTGCCTGCCCATGTCATTTTCGGTCCCCGTAGGAAGAGGGCCGGCACGACCCGATAAAGGTCAGGTTGAATAGCTGCGAGGGTGGTAATGAACGTAAGAGGCTCATGCAGCAGGTGTTTCTCTATTGTAGCACAGACTAGAATGAAAGAGAGTGGCTTAGCAGCGGGCTCTGCAGGGTCAGACTGGAGAAACGCCTGCTGGTGGCCATGTCAGTCTTAAATCGCAGCTACGTACGTCTCTAATCCTTATGACTTTTCACAAGCGGCGTTAATCCCTATTGAGGAAAGACTTAAAATGTTGTGTAGGAGGGTGAGATGTAGCTACGGTACACCTCCGTGCCAATCAGGATGATCCTGAGAGGTCAGATGGTTGGACACTTATGTTTGAATGAGGGCCGTGTGATATGGTCAAAATCTTGTATCATGAAGAAAGTGCCATCTACCCATCCTGGAAAGAGCAAGGCCAATTGTGCTCTTTTGGGGCAATCCTCCGGTCATAGTGATAGCGCCTTATTGGGGCCACCACTTGGTAGCAGAATTTTAAATAAGTTGGCCTATATGTCACATACTGTGTGTTTTGATATGTGGCAAATATATGTTGTATATAAAGTCATTTAAATATGTAATATATGCCATATATCAGATTTCCGTATGTGTTTGCTATTCCTCTTCAATTGAACTATTAGGTATTTTTTCATTTTTATTTATTTTTTGCTGTTGTCACCATGACAGTGTTCAGATTCACCAGTTCAGGCTGTATTACTGCAATACAGTTCAGTAAAGGGTGGGTTTAAGTAAAGCAGCATAATTATCACTTTTACCAATACAGAAAAAATACGAGGGTTGTCAATATCGGACGATATCACCTGCTCAACCGATATATCGGCTTGACTGTAGTGAATGGATACATTCAAACCTGCTATATTTGGTCTTTTCTTTCTTGCCACTTATGTGTAACACTAACCACCTGCTGTCTGCCAGCATTATTACTTGGAAAGGTTTCTGTCTGCATTTCTATCCAGTAGGTAGATATGATGATAAAGGAGCATTAAAGGAGCATCACCTGACACTTGACTACTTGACTCAGAGCTCCTCTGAATAGCATGTAAGCACCCTAGCAGCACGAAAACCAGGTTAATTGTAACGCGCCGCCTTTGCTTCCCCTTCAGGGCGCCTCGTCCAGCCTGGTGGTCAAGTTTGCTGACACGGACAAGGAGCGCACCATCCGGCGCATGCAGCAGATGGTGGGCCAGTTCGGCATCTTTAACCCGGCCATCGCCCTGCCCTTCAGCACCTACAGCAGCTACGCGCATGCGGTGAGTGCCCTAATCCCTCCTGACCAGTGCCCAGCGCTGAGCTCATCGCCGGCCCACGCTCCAACTGCCCACTCACCCGCTAACATTCCCCTGCGTCTGCTCCGCTCACGACCGGCCAGGGATGACGCAGAGTATTCCGTAGGATAGGCGCTCCATGTATTTTTAGCCCGCATGAAGATGCTAAGATCCTACAGACACAAGAAGAAGGATGACCGGAAGATCAGAGGCAGTTTCACATACAGATGAGAATGTCAGTGTAAGATTTACACAGCTGTTCAAAAGTTTGGATGCGTTTTCTAGTCTGATACAGATATTATATATAGATATTAGATATTATGATTCAAATAAAGGTGACCAATCAAATTGTAGCATTATGACTATTATGTCACACCGTAGTCACCATAGCTACACTGAATATTAAGCATGTATTTTTTTCCCACACCCTTTTCCCACTTGGCTCTTTGTTGCCATTTGGAAACTGGATATAGTCATATACACATATATAGAAAGGATTGGGCATATATGTCAGAATTGTATATGCATGTATATTGTATAATGTACTGCATGCATGTGGATAATATATGAAACATACATATTTTTTAATGGAAGAAAAATGCAAATATTTGTATATTAGCATGTAGGTGAGTAGCAATAAAAGTACATATGTGTAATAAATATATATTATATATAGAGTAGCTGCTCCGCACTTTCTGAAAGTGTGAAAGTGAAAGTCTGTATTGGGCCCTGCATACACTCTTATTTGCTTGTGTTTTGGCAACTCATCCAACAACAGACAGCAGTTGTTAAGGGAATCGATTCGACTTGATTCGACAGCTGTTTCTCTGCATACTTTCTTAGGCTCCTTTCAATGGTCAGGACCCCACAGGACCATCAAAGAGCAGGTATTATTTGGGTGGGGTGTTAGTATGTGTTGCGCTGGTGGAGTGGATCAGGCACAGCCGCGCTGCTGCACTTTTTAAAGACCTCTGCATCACTGCTGGACTGAGAATAGTCCACCAACCTATAATATCCAGCCAACACAGTCCTGTGGGCAGCATCCTCTGACCACTGATGAAGGGCTAGAGGATGAACCTTTAGATTATAATTATTTATCATTTTAGAACTTATGGAGTTCCCAAAAAATAATTAAATATTAAATGAATACAGAGACACATTCAACCTAGTCTATAATGTCTTCAGTCTACACGTTATTAACAGTTATTAATACGACCTGATTCTGGGTATTGCACTCTAAACTTGGAGCTGGTAGGTGTGGACATCAAAATGTATATTTATTTGCATTGAATTATAACGACCTGGACAATGCGGCGTGAACCCCGTGGCCATATCCATCCCCCTCATTTCCATATCAGAGGCTTACACCAGGCAGTGGTAGATACACAACGGCCAGTCCTACAGTAATTACCAAGCCGGCTCTCTGTAGAAAAAAAAGAAAGAAAAATAATAAATAAATAATACAACTGCTCTCATTACAATTCATGAAATGCGGGCTGTCCATTGGAAATGTGGGAAATGCAAATGTCCAGGAACGGCAGGCAGGCAGGCAGGGCAGCCATTGTGGCTCCTACAGGTAGGCATTGACTTTTATGTGGTGTGTCAGAGATGCGTACGGTGTGCAAGTCTCCAGCTCTGACACTGTCTCCATGCCTCAGCGTTCCAGACAGAACCTTTGCCCACACTCCCTGCACATGCTGCCATGAGATAGTACACACACGTCCTGCCAGAGAAATGGGAGTCTGGGTCAGAGAAATGTGAGGGTCTTTGTACAAAACTATATAAAAACATGCTAATTTTAATGTTCTGCAGGAGGAACATGAGCATGCATCATTATTCTTTTTTAGAGGCCAGGCACCTCGTGGACCTGGCTTGTACCTCACCTAATCACTAGGCTAAACAAATTCTCCACAAGAGTGCGCTATTAGTACAAAATAAGTGTATAGTGCTTTGCATCAGTGACACTGTGTGTACTTTAAGTGTGTACTTCATAAGATGTTTCTTATTCAGAAAACTGTACTCCCTTACAATCCCATGCAATCTGATATATGGAGATATATAGATTTCAGATATATGACATATATTAGAAGATATGAAATATTCTTATATTACACAAATATGGCAATTTTACAAGTAGGAAAATCCCTCTTACCTTCAATGGATGTGAATGTAAAATAATTTATTCCAACTCATTTTGGAGCATTTCTATTGGTCCATTCATGTGAGACAGAGATGATATATATATACCTACATACATATATTACGCATATATAAGCTTCACTTACCATATCGGAGCACTTTGTAGGTCTATAAGGACAGCCTGTAGTCCATCTGTTTCTCTGCATACTTTCTTACCCTCCTTTCAATGGTATTATTTGGATGGTGGGTCAGCATTCTCAGCACTGCAGTGACTACACTGACGTTGTGGTGACGCCTTAGTGTCACTGCTGGACTAAGAATAGTCCACCAACCTGAACTATCCAGCCAACAGCGTGCTGTGGGCAGCATCCTGTGACCACTGATGAAGGACTAGAGGATGATCAACACAAACAGTGCAGTTACAGATACAGAGCTTCAGTCTCTGACTTTACACTGACTTGGTCTACAAGGTGGAGCAACAAGGTAGGAGTCTCTAATAGAGTGGACAGTGAGCGGACACAGTGGTTAAGCACTCCAGCAGCACTGCTGTGTCTGATCCACTCGTTCCACCACCAGCGCAGCACACACTAACACGCAATCACCATGTGAGTGTCTTCACTGCAGTGCTGAGAATCACCTACCACCCAAATACTACAGTCTGTACTGTGGTGGTCCGGTGGGGTCCTGACGATTAAATGACCGGGGTGAAAGGAGGCTAACAAAGTATGATGGACTACAGTCTGTACTAATAACACAATATATATGTGATTAAATTGTGTATTGAGTTCTGAACCATCTACAAATGTTTTTTCCACTGCTCTGAAGAACCATTTAAGCATCTGAGTTGTCAAAGCTCTGTACAGAACCGTTGCTTTCATTGAGGAACCCTTTTTTTTACAAGCGTAAAGCAAAAATAGTGTAAATGTTAGGCTGAACTGTTACGTTAGTCTTCCTGCTAGCAGTTGGGGCTTGTTTGGTAACCAGATTGCTCGTCACGATCCCAGTCCACCATCTGAATTACACCGTGTCAGTAAGCCTTCTGCTGCTGTCACACAGGCTGATCAGAATAAAGCAGCATTCCAACCTCCTCCAAGAAGCGCGCTGCATGTATAGCATAGCGTATCCTTAATATAGCGTCCACAGCGCATCAGCGCGACATTCAGATACAGATATGTGCGGCTGCGCTGCTCTCAGAATCGCACATTGAGGATGAGCAAATTAGGAAGCTCCTTCACAAACACAGCTGTGCAGAGGATTAGTGGGCTGAGTTGACAGCCAGCAAATTGGATTTTAGTCAAAGCTGAGGAGGGGGGCCGCAAAAACAAATTGGAGGGGCAACGGGCAACAGCCCTGACAATGTGGTGCCAAAAATACGGGGCCTTTATTTATTTATTTATTTATTTATTTATTTAGACCCCCCCCCCAAAAGGTGCACCTTACTCCTCTACCTGGCAGTCAGCTTATGATCTTGTGGCACAAGGATACACAGAGATGTGTCCCAAATATCAAATGCGACTTGGAACGTTGTCAGGAAGGCATGATGAAAGAGAGAAGCGTTAATTTGCTTTTAGGCACCCCGCTGTATATCTTTTAAAAGCCTTTCTCCTCTCGCCTCTTTACTGTCTCTTGTGTTTGATCTCGCGCCTCTTCTATAAGCAGCCATCTTTTGCGGCAGCTTTTTTTAGGGGACAGGAATAAAAGCCGGCTCGTTGGGAGGAGATGGCAGGGTGCTGAAAGATGCCTATTTCAGTTGACGGCAATTGTGAGAGGCGACGCATTAGATTCGTATGACACACAAATTACTTGAAAGCACTTTAATACGCTGCAAGACCAGGTAGCAATGAAGGGTGGTGGTGGTGGGGAGGTTTGTTTTGGTATTTTTTTGGAAAGGGGGACAAGGCCACGTTCTCCTGCTGACCAACATCGCCCCCTGTTGGTCCTGCTTCAAGCATCATCAGCCGTATAACTAAACCCAATCTGTTTTTGCAGGGAGGCAGGGATGTTAATCACAAGGCTGCCTCAGAGTCCTTTGGCTTGGCTCTACCTAATCGGACTCATATTTGGACATCAGCCTCCCTCCTTTAAAACTAGATATCTGAAAGTTTTAATAATGTGTGCTGAATCCCTCACACTTTTTCCATTTGTCATAATTAGCTGCAGTTTCATAGGCCCTACAGTAGAACCCAGAGGGACTTCACAAGATATGCCAAAAATAAACAGTTACCAAATAATGTACAATAGTTTCAGCATTAGGATAACTGAATAGTAAACCTAGACTTCGAGAGGTTAAAACGTACCTTAAAAATCCTGTCATTCCACTTATATAAAGGGCATAAAATATAGTTTCTTCTACAGTGCAAAAAAAATCTAAATTATAGGGTAAATATTACAAAATATGAATGATGCACATCCATGAACAAACACAATTGACTGACAAGTACTGTGAGGTAGTGTGTTGCAAACTGAATGCAACATAATAGACTACTATGAAAATATTAACATGATATTAAATGATAAGCATGGTTTCTAAGTATGCCTGGGTGGCCAGTGTGTGTACTATGTAATATGCAATGCAGTTAGTACAGTTAGTCTTACCATCTCCGTACCATACCATTTCCATCTCCAACCATTATAGCAATAATGCAGTGAAGTTCACCAAAGAACCCTTTTAAGAGTGTTTTATGTCTTTGTAAAGATATTTGTCAATTTCTCTGCAACTGTTGGATATGTACATGGACAAGGACGCACAGTGTCATTAATGCAAAGCACCACAAACTCTTCAAGTACTAGTAGAGTCGCTTTGTGGACAGTTTTGCTACACATGAATGAGTGAGTGAGTTACAAGCCATGTCCATGAGGTGCTTTACATCTAAAATACTAGATATTGGAGTGAGCCCCATGATATAATACCCACAATGTAGTTCCACCTCAAATCCAATTCTGGTTTTTTTTTCATTCAACATAAATGCAGCCCTGTTACTTTTAAAAACTTGCATATTACATAGACTGCATCTCCGGTGTGGAGCTCCTACAACTGAAGATGTGTAAAAGCAGCTCCAGACAATCAGCAAGTCTGGGGACCTTAATAGTCAGGGTCTACGCATGTACCTTACTCCATTCCCCCCCTCTATAAATATCTCTCCAGCCATCCCTCGCTTTTCTGTAGTGCCTGGACCGGACTGCCTCAGAGGGGTCACATGTGATTCAGGCAGAGGTATGGGAGCCACGCGCCGCGGCTGGCCGGATAATTGCCGTGTGATAAAGAGGTGATTGCCTGCTGGCACCAGGGGAAACTAATGCCATCAGCCCTGCAATAAAAAAACAGATGCCTGACACTGAAGAATACCGTCGCCGGGGCAACTTCTTCCCGCAACCTCACTCTGCGTTTTTTTTTTTTCCTTTCTCTCTCTCTCCCTCCTTCTGGAGGAAGGAAAGGTTATGACCCTGATGATGAAGACTCAGTTGAAGGCAATTCGGCCCCCTCTTCCCTGGAAGCAGACAGTGGCTTCCTATTGGAGAAGCCTAGCAAAGTAGAAGAATGGCTTTCGGGATGTATGAGTGAGATTTGGGTGAAGGCGGAGAAATTGCTCGGGAGGTTTTGAATAGTCTTGCCGGCGCAATGAGTCGATGGACCTTTGTTTTCTTTCCCTACCTCCTCTTCCGTCCCTTTTCCTCTCCCAAGAACGAATCGATGTTGCTCACTTCCCCCCGACATAATTACATGCTTGAGCCTCCAATTTGCTGTGTTTTAATTCCTAAAGAGCAGAACGGAACGCTGCGTTGTTATCTGAAGCAATCTGGGGGCTGCCATGAAAAGGGACATTAGCCAAGCTACGCATGGTGAGAAATTAGAAATGCGGAAGCCTTCGGCTTTGCTCTGCGCTCTGCCCAAGGCCTGTCCCTCCAGCTTTTAAAAAAGCATTAGCAAACTGGCACCCGGCTGGTTTCAGTCAGCTTAACTCGGCAAGTCCCATTCAGCTTGCAGGCCCAGGCCATAAGATGGGCACAATAGGTCCTGATTACTGTGACACTGAGATTCTGAAGGCCGAGAGACTGACACAAACAGAAGGAGAGAGAAAGAGAAAGAAAGGCAGAAGATAAGACCATCTCTTCCTAGCCAGAGAGCCTAAACTTGTTAAATGCATCATCATCTTGCCCTTACAGTACACAAACTGTCATGGCCCTCAGATGCCCCTCTCCCTATTGTGTGTTCTTCTTTCTCGTGTCATTACGCTTTTGTTTAGCTCCCTCTTGTTCGTTTCTTCTCTCTTTACCTAAAAAGCTCAATTCATCTTCCTGGCCCGCAAAATGGATGATCCTCATTGGTCACGTTGATAGAATTATGCAAATGACAGGAGGAGTTAATAGATAGCGCGGGCGAGGCGGGGGGAGCTTATGGATGAGGTGCCAGTGGCTGGCGTTTTGTGGCGGGACAGCCGCTTTCAGCCTACCTGACAGGGGCATTGAGGGAAAATAATTGGCTTTTCCCATCCAGGGACTCCATGCAAATACAGCATGGAGCACAGCGCCGTGCACCTCGCAATATTGTCATTAGCATCCAGCTAGCGAGGAGGAGAGGATGCTGGATTATCGCTGGCTGAAGTGGCAGGATGGGTATTTGTGTCAGTTGTTTCGCAACGGGGGACTAAACTAATAATAGGACACAATGGGAGTCGTCCATTTGACCACCTACACCTTAACATTTCTGCCCAGATGGAGCTCATTACCAACTATTTGTCCGTGTCTCGAACAGATGCAGTGATGTCGGTTATAGCAACAGCGCACAGTCTCCTTGAAATGCTGTACCATGACATGATCTCTACATCATCGTACATTATAGACTACATCATAGACAGACGCTGTGCTGTATGAGGGAAAACCAGCGCTCTGTAAATAGAAATCTCTGATGTCAACTTTACACAAGTTCCACTGACTCCAGGAATCTAGGAGCTAACGGCCCGATGTGGTAAAAATGGTGCATCCCAATTGCTCACTAATTACTAGTACTAATTCATTTTTGACTATGAAGCAAGCAGTATAGATAAAAGTGTCATACTCTAAACCAGTCATGGTACGATGGATACAGTTGTCCCACAGTGCAGTGCGAAACAGAATGGGAGGAGCTACTCAAGTAGTGGCACCACTTGCAGTGATATATGTTGGCATAGCAACGCTTCACCACTTCGTGTTAGTACGAAAGGAGTTAGTACGTAAATAAATTCGGTGCACTATTAAGAGTAGTACATAATCCATATCTTATAGTATTGGTGTGTAGTACGCAATTGGCACACAGCCAGAGTAATGTGCTAAACAAAAGCTAATGCAGTTAGCTTATCCACTAACCACAGACTACGACAATCTGCAAGCTAATACGCTAACTGCGAACTTATATCCCACAAGCTAAATTGGGAAGAAGTGAACTAATGCACCATAGCCCTGAGCTAAATCGTTAACCACAAGCTAATCGACTAACCGCCAGCTAATTCTGTAGGCCTGAGCTGAGGCACTAACCACAGGTAGCTTTATTTGCAGCTTTCTGGTAAATATCTTGTTTATCGTGAGCACTGAATCACTGTAATGTGATGGGCACACTTCCACTAAAAACAGCTGCTTTTCTTACAGTTACATTTACGGCATTTAGCAGACGCTCTTATCCAGAGTGACTTACAAAGTGCTTTGCTATTTACCCAAGAAAAACCTCATCTAGTTTGTCAGAATAGACTAATAGTTCAAAGATACCTCTAAGCTTTAGACATTACTAAGCACAAGTCAATAAGGTGACCATAGTACTCTGCTATTTGCCCCAGTGACCCTGAAGATGTGGGTCTTCAGTCTGGGTCTGAAGACAGCGAGCGACGCGGCCGTTCAGACACCCAGGGAAAGCTTCTTCCACCACTTCGGTGCCAGGACAGAAAAGAGCCTGGACGCTCGTCTTCCGTGGATTTTGAGGGATGGCGGGTCGAGCCGAGCCGTACTTGAAGCTTGAAGGGCTATAGGTGCGGATCGGCTTTTGACCATTGCCATCAAGTATGAAGGGGCCAGTCCATTCTTGGCTTTGTAGGCTTTCTTGGCTTTGTTCCTGGCTTTGTTCCTGGCTTTGTTCTTGGCTTTGTTCTTGGCTTTGTAGGCTTTCTTGACAAGTACAAGAGAAATGACTGAAAAGACGGGCGCATTCAGACCGGTTTCATAGACATACACACATGACAAAACACAGTGCTTTGGAAATACAGTCAAGCCAAATGTGGCCTGGTCTGAGAGGCTGTAACATGCTAACATGCTAATCGCAAGATAAAGTGTTAACCCCTAATAACCTAAAACTTACCCACCTAGCACAAGCTAACTCTCTAGCCCCTAGCTAAAACCCTTACCCATAGACGCTTAAGTAGCTGTAGTGTGTTGAATGCTGTGTGTACTGAATCAAGGGCTTTCTAAAATGATACGCTATGAGACACTGTGTTGTTCCACTCCTGCTAAAAAGGTTCCAGCTGCTATTCTTGAGAAGGACTGCCACACGGTGAAAGAGAAACGACAAAGGCAGGATCCAGTCCCCACCATTAGGAAACCATTACCCTGAAGTTCGAAGTGGAAAGCTGAATACAATCCAGCGCTTTGGCTGTGAACTCTCAGGTGGCTTTAGGACTACAAGAATATGCATGTCAATTCCTCCATTAGAAAGAGCAGGGCTGACAGCTACTGAAACATTTCTAGAGGCTTGTGACAGCTCCCTGACTAGCAAGATGGACGCTTTCACTAAACATAGGTTGACACATTTTTCTCTCTTTTTCCGCTCCACTTTCTCCTCAACTCTGCCGAGCACTACCCATCCATCACTCGCCCATATAGGCTGCTCCCTTCTAGTAACTTCCCTCCTTCTCTTTTTTTTTCTCTTCGGCAGCTGATGCAGCAGCAGGCGGCCCTCATGGCTGCCAGTCATGGAGGCTACCTGACGCCCAGTGTGGCCTTCCCCACCACCCAGATCCACCAGATGGGGGCGCTCAACATCAACAGCCTCCCACCCACCCCCATGACCCCGGTGTCGGGTGAGTTTCATCAGACTCTGGGTGAGCAACTTCGCTTCATTTCCTCTGTTGTGGGAGTACTCACTGTGGGCTTGCATGTGATGAATGTTCTGTAATAGAAACACCTACCTTGTGCTTTTCCTCACAATTACAGATCGTGGCTTATCTGTTGCCATGCACAATTTGTCAGCCGCCCTCCACGCCATTCATCATCTGTCAGTTTCTGACCACCTTAACCTCTTTTGTTTTTTTTTTTGGGTGGAGGAGTGTTCTGAACACAGCATGCTGATATGATGCTGATTTGAGTGTTTTAAACACGGCAGTGTCACTGCTGGTTTGGGAGTAGTCCCCTGCCTTTAAATATCCAGCCAGAAGAAGTTCTTTGTAGAGAAAGGCTCTGAAAAAGAAAGGCTAGAAGACCTCACACACATATTGTGCATGAACAGATGGGCTGCGTCTAACTGTATACCAGCTGTATAGGGTAGTTTTTTAAGGAAGTGGACGATGACTGTAGAAAAATATTGATTTCATCTCCATTCCTGGGCCTCCATGGGACTGGCTCATGTTTTCCCTCTTTTAGACTAGACTGATTAGTCTCGGAAAATGTTTATTATGGAAAGAAGCTGTCGTTTGATTTTGGATATACATGTTATGTCACATGACTATACAGTCAGGCAGCGGGTTTTATCATTTGTGGTCATTCTGGCAGATTGCAGTACACCAGAGTAAGTTTTGGTAGTTCTATGGTTTCCAGTGATTTCTTGCACCATAAAATAAGAAAGCGGTTTTCTTACTATGTTTTGGAAAGACCATAAAGAATAACATTTAAGTAGAATACTTTAAGAATATTTCCACACAAAATAAACCAAGAAACACCATAGAAACCTTACAGATGTGTTGTTTAGCTATTGTAGAATCATCATAAATTATATTTAATCAGGCTTAACAAACTGTTTACAAAAACACTGTAAACACCTGGAGTTCGTGCTAAAACCTGAGTAGACTGATAAATCACTGCTGATCAGTTCTTTAGTATCTCAGTAATACTGTGCTCTACTAAAGCCTGAGTAGACTGATAAATCACTGCTGATCAGTTCTTTAGTATCTCAGTAATATTGTGCTCTACTAAAACCTGAGTAGACTGATAAATCACTGTGCTGATCAGTTCTTTAGTATCTCAGTGATACTGTGCTCTACTAAAGCCTGAGTAGGCTGATAAAGCACTGTGCTGATCAGTTATTTAGTATCTCAGTGTTACCGAACCTTTTTAAGGAATTATTAAACAGTCGCCTGTGTAGTTAATGTGCTCATTAGTAATAAGCTTTGCATCAGTGTTGTACAGGATCAGTGTGTTCGTTTTGTGCAGTACACGTCGATGTATATGCTGTTATTGTCAAATTTCAAGATTGTGTTACTAGGATACAGCGATGTTTTTGTGTTTCTGAGTTCAGGAGACAGTAGTTCTGCCAGGGTGATTGTAGTAGCAGCAGTGCAAAAAAAAAAACACCTTCCAGTGTGGAAGTGTGGAACAGCGGGAATTAGGTAAATACAGCAGAGTTTTTCCCATGTGCCTTATCAATATGTATTCTAAATGCATTCTGAATACATTACTTCCTAATGTATTGTAATGGAGTATGTTACTGAATACATTGAGGACAGCATACAGCATACAGTCATCACTACTTCTTCTGGCTGTATTCTACCAAATTCAAAGCAGACCAAAGTGAGAGGACACTGTAAGAGGCGTAAATACTTGATTAGTTGAAAGCCTGAACACATTATTGTGAGTTATTTGAGCCAAACTCTACAAACAAACACAATTCATTCCTGCTGTCTTTGTCAGACATTAGACTGGATTGTGAATATGATTTTGAAACAGCTTTGGGTTTATAGGCTCTGACCATTCAAAAAGACCTTTAAAAGGAGATTGGAAATAACTGTCCTGGGCCGTGGCCAAGAAGGCCACTGAGTAAATAGACTTTCCTATAAGGACCGGACTTTATAGGTCACTAGTGCTTGGCATGTAATTTCTAGAAACAACCTTAACCATTACTTGAAATGCAAGTGGTAGATGTAGAAATAGCTAATCAGCTTGACCTTGAAGTTGTGTATGGTGACGTCTGTTCTGCACTTCACACGTTTCCATCATGCGATGTTGAAGAGAGGTATCCAATGGGAACCTTAACATGTACTTTGTCGCTTTTGTCAACAGATCTGCATTAAAAGTCCACAGTTAATAAATGCAATGCTGTTAGTTGAAACAAACACAAAACAGTTATTGGTACCCAGTAAACTGAAACCCGGTAGACTGATATTAATGCTTTTTCATGTAGTTAAAATAAGGACAAGTGCTGAGGCTTTAAAATAGCTGCCTTCCTCCTTCATCAGTCTGGGGTTTGAATGCAGCATGACATCTTTTACAAGTCACCGTTCAGAAACAGGCAAGTCGGCCAATTAAATGTGACGTGCGAGGCTGTTAGCCCCTTTCTCTCTCTTGAAGGCTGAACGCATCCATGTGTGACGTTATATGTAGATATTGTCGTGCTGTTCTTAAAATTACATGCCAGCCAGACACTGCAATTTGTCATAAATCTGGTCAGGACACAAGCATCGCCGGACGTCTACAGCAAGAATGGCTTGTCGGAAAGGGAGACCAGGAGCGAGAAGAAGCTGTGTTGTGAAGCTGTTTCTATTTTGCATTAAGTTTGTTACTGTCAGTTAGAGCTGGGTATTATGACGATATCTTTTATTGTATGCTATTGTATACATTTTGTTATTGTGATAACAGTATGCTTTTCTAAGGATCTATCGAGGATACTGTTCAGTTGCAGGTTTCATTTCTAACAGTGTCATTAGACTGGTTTAATTAGATGAATAAAAATCACTGTATTCAGTACGGGAGAGTATCTGAATAGTAGTTTATAAGAATCTGTCATTACTGATGTTTGTAGTCTGTGATTACATGTATTGTGATAAATATTGTGTATCACGAAAAAAGTATTTTTACCATATCACCATATCAGCCCTACTGTCAGTGTCTTCAACAAGCTAATGACCACCCAGGAAGCCAGTGACTACATTAAATACAAAACATTAACATTCCTAAAAGACATTATGGCATTGTATTCTCTCCTATGTAGCATTAGAGGTTGTTTTTAGACCTGACACTGTTAAAAGTAGAAGATCCTTGAGGAACATTTGGAGGTTCTTCAGTTTGAAACTGTGAAAAAACCTCTTTAGGTGCTTTGAGGAACTTCACATAACCTTCAAGGAAGCTTTTTCTTCTTAAAACCTTTTCTTGAAGTTTCCTCAAAGCACATTAAGAGGTTCCTCCACAGTTTCAATCCGAAGAACCTCCAAATGTTCCTCAAGGATCTTCTACTTTTAACAGTGTAATAATAATTTGGAGGTTCCATCTGCTTTAAAGGTGCCGTAGAATACATTAATTGAGTCATTTATGTAATTTATAAATTACATAAGATCATTTTTGTTGGTGAAAAATGCTCAGATGTGGTTTAACCACCCTGTTGCATCCCACTTCTGACAGCACAAATCTTTACTGGGAATTTCCCCACTGCGGGACTAATAAAGGACTATCTTATCTTATCTTATTTTACCTCAGAATGAAACACACACTATGGTGGTCTTGTATAAAACAAAATTTGGAACTCTGCTTTGATTGTCTTCTTGGTGTCCAGCAAGCACAGGGTGCTTGAAGACATAGGAAGATCTGGTAGGGTTATCTTTTAGCCTAGCCCATGCTCACTTCCCAGCCTTCAAAGGTCGGCCCTTCCCTGAACGGTGCTTTACCCTGTTGGCAGACATGTATAAAGGACTAGAGACCCAGAATTGTGCTCTATCAAAAAAGTGACTTGAGTAGAAGTAGAGGTGTTCTTTAAGCTCCAGACTTAAGTGGAAGTACTAAAGTATTCAACATTTTTTGTACTTAAGTATTGCAAGTAGTTTATTAAAAAATCTACTTCTTAAGGACCTAAAGTACAAGCATTGTGTTAGCTGGTGTGCCGTTTGTGTATTATATTTATAACTTACCTTGATGTATCTTCAAATTCAACAGTGAGTCGGCGGTGAGGATGTGGGTTTAAAATGATTCGTACCATTTTGTACCATTGTAACGAGTAACGAGGCAGCACATAAAAAATGTAACGGAGTAAAAGTATGAAACTCATCCAAAATATGTAGTGAAATAAAAGTGGAAGTAGGAGAAAGACAATTATACTCCAGTAGATTCAGATACAGTATTGTAGTACTTAAGTACAGTAGTGAAATAGTTCTACTTCCTTACTATACATCTCTGCTTGTTGGCTAGCATTATCTTGTAGTCTTTTTAGCCTCGCTTTCATATTCTCCCAAAGAAGCTGTTGCTTTTACTAGTGGGCTGGATGTATGTACATTTTAAGGGTTATAAAATTGGCCTGATTTACAGTTTTGCTTTTGAGAGAGGAGACAACAAGTGTTTGAGCTTCACAGTTTGTCACTCCCCTGTACTGAACTCTAATATTTAACTGTACCAAAGGAAATACATTTCCAATCTACTTTTGTTCATATAGTGTGTCGTATGGTGGTATCATAGGGGCCTGAGGTTGTGAGTTTGATCCTCACTCTGGTCGCTGTTTGTGAGGAGTTTGTCCTGTTTCGGTGTCTGTCCAGGTTTCCTCTTTTGGCTATGCTAAACTGCCCCTAGGTCTGATTAAATGCATGTGTGTGTTGCCCTGCTATGGACTGGCGCCCTGTCCAGGGGGTATACCTGTCTTGTGCTCAGTGTTCCAGGCAGGTTCTGGACCCATTACAATGCTGACCAGGCTAAGTGGATAAAAAGTCATTTTTTTCATTATTCAAGAAAGAAAAATATGTATTTATTGCAGTTTACAAACAATAACAAGCAAATGAAACACTCAGTGCCAGCTTCATACATTTCATAGAACAGTATTCAATCAAATACTGCGAATCAAACTGAAAAACTGCTTTTAAAAAACACATTTCTTATAGAGCTGACAGCAGCATCATATTTCTTTTGTTTGGTCCACTCTTGTCCATTTGGTTCTCCTTCTGAAACATTAGCTTGCTGTGTGTAAGACAACTGTGGTCTTCTGTTTGAATTTTCTCCTTTCTGACTGGGATCAATGTCATATTAATATGCCGCGCGGCTGCCGGGGTGAATAGGCCTTTCTTACGCTGACTTAATTGAAAGAGACTGGTGCTGCTGTGCCGTCCTGCTGCGGCCAGGAGAAGTGCTGAAATATGCGCCCCATTCTCCACGCTCCTGTGTGTGCTCCACTCCGCTGATTGCCTTCTATTATTGAACCTATTGGAATCCGTTGCATTATTAATCCTGGGCGAGATAGTGTTGAAAATATTCCAAGGACTACAATAAATAAGATATTCATTTTTTCCCCCCACATTCATTCATTCATTCATTTGCATCCTGCTGGCAGCACTTCTGGTTTATTCAACACATCTGCCACACACGATCATGCAAGCACACGCACACACACACGATTGTAGAATTCACTGTTCTGAATGTGGTTGAATATGGTGGGCAATTCTTCTCAAAACCTGAGTGCACTTTATGTTTCTTTGGAACAGAAATGTCGAGATCTCTGGACAGGAAGAATTGTCCAGGTTCTGGACTTTAACATGAATATTTAATCATTTCTAGTGCAAAAAAGCATCCTCCTCTTCCATGACTTCATATAAAGATCCTAAAGAAATCATCACACCATAATGTTTGTGGACGCCCCTTCTAATGAATGCATTCAGCTGCTTTAAGTTAAGACTTGAGCAAAGATGTGCAAATGCACACACACACACAGCTTGTCTAGTCCCAGTAGAGAAGGACTGCCAATACAGTAGGACTCTCTGGAGCAGATAAACACATGAATTTGCTTTTGGCAGCATTACTAATGCCAGGCGTGGGCTAGAGGGGTATAATGCCACCCTAGCTTTGAGCTGTGGAGCAGTGGAACTGTGTTCTCTGGAATGATGGTTGGTGCTTCGTCCAATACCTTGGTCTATTTCTGGCCTCACTAACTGAGCTGAATACATTGAAATCTTCCCAGCAATTATCCTCCAAAATCTAATAGAAAGCCTTCTTTCCTTCAATGCCCTTGAGCCCTCTCAATACTTTTGTCCATGTAGTGTAGCTGTCATCTGTTCTGAAGATCTTCTGATTTTATCTGTGCTGTAGACATATAGTGAATCTCTATAACAGAAAAAGAGCCTGAAGCAACTGTTTAGGGACCTGCATTGCCAGAACTTAAACTTGAGGAGTCTTTCTGTTCTGGGTTTGAGGGGCTTTCGCCCATTGTTTTTGGCAAAAGACTTCTTGGGCTGTCTTGCTGCACTGCTTTTTTTAGGTCTATCCACAGATTTTTGTTTATGTCAGAGTCAATGGACTTTGAGGTCCATGGCAAAATCTTCAGCTTGCACCTCGTGAGGTAGTCCTTTGTGGATTTCCAGTTGATTTTTGTGTTCTGGGTGATTTGCCTTTCCGTCAACTTTCTGTCTTCAGTTTTTTTACAGATACTGTGATGTTTGCTTCCAGAATTTGCTGAAATTCAATTGAATCCTCTACCAGTGAAATGTCCCCCGAGCCACTGGTTGCAACACAAGCCCATTCTTTCCATGTTTAACAGCTGGAAAGGTTTTTTTTTTTCATGAAATGCTACATCAGTCTTATTTAGCTGCTCTTTTGAAAACGCCTCATGCTGGATTTTGTGCTGAGGACGCAGGAAAGATTAAGGTAGAACAGTGAACCACTCGAGAGTCATGCTAAATTCGACTGAAGGTCTTTTGCCGGAGGGTCTTTTGCTTTTGGAGTTTTGTTTATGCCTTACTGGGAATCCTACGAGCAGTCCTCTCAGAAAGTTCTTGGTCTTCCAGACAGGGCTACCTGAAGAGCCTGTTGCTGCGGACTGTGGAGACAAAGTTTGAGGACTCTGAGTATTTGAAAGAAACTCTCAAATCAGCATTTTCTGACCTTTCATATTGATGACTGTGAACAAGCCAATTAGGGTCTGAGACCTTGGTAACAGTTACACTATATAGACAAAAGTATTGGGACACAAGCTTATTTCTGCTTTCTTCTGAAATCAAGGGTCTTAAAGCAGAGTTCACCCTGCTTTTGTTGGAGTAACTGTCTCTGTTGTCCAGGGAAGGTTTTCTATGGGATTGTGGAACATTGCTGTGAGAATTTTATTGCATTCAGAGACAAGAACGTGGATGTTGGATGATCACCACCCCACCTCATCCTCCAACTCCTCAACGCATCCCAAAAGTATTCCAGAGAACACAGTTATATTATTCCACAGCTTAATGCTGGGGGGCAGTATTTCCCTTTAGCCCAGGCCTGGCATTAAGCAGTTCCTTTCTACAGGGACTAGACAAGCTGTATGTGTGCATTTGCACATCTGAGTAAGCAATGAATGCAACTTAAAGTAACTGAATGCATTAATTAAAAGGAGTGTCCACCAACTTTTGGACATATAGTGGACCTGAGAGTAATTTAGATGCCACTGTGTGCATCACATGTATCACATCACCGAACATTTAACACCTCTGGTAAATTCACGGTAAAACCATGGTAAATTTACTGTAAACCATGTCTTCCTTGCTTTATGACCCTACCTTGATTACACCAAAGTACTACTGAGTGCACAGAAGGCTTTTTGAACTCTGTGGTTCTGCAGCAAGTAGACTTAAGTTTTTCTTGGCACAGATTGTGTCTCCTTGACCCACCTCATCACATACATGCTTTCCAACACCAGCATCAATCTGTCACACATGCGTGTGTATGTGTGTTTGTGTGTGTGTATGTCTCTGTGTGGGTGTGTGTGTGCATGTAACATCAGGGTTTAAGAGCCTGGAAGAAAGGTTAAGGGGGCTTTTGGAAAACAATGGCACGTCTGCTCCATCAACAGATGTAAAGCACTTAAGCTCGATGGTGCATACGCTCTCAGCCAGATGGCACTCCCTATTAGAGCATGTATCCGTACCATGATGCATGGTGATGTGCGTTATATTTATTTTTTGGAGTAATACTCAGCAGGTGCGAGCAGCTAAGCTACGAAGAAATCACAGCGAACGGGAAGTGCGGAGGCCTAATTGTCAGTGCCTGCACCAAATGAGTTAGAACCGGGGGTGGGGGGACATGCAATTTGTCTCTTTCCGAACTTTCACGCCCTGACATTGGTTGGATAGTTTGGTGGAATCTGAGGGGGAACCTGTCCTCAAGCCTCTGCAGATGGATGAAAGGCGCTCTGTGCTCCAGCATATGCACAATGTTGTGTTTAAAGTAACAATCTGAGTTAATGAGGTGTCTGACACACTATTTGTGGCCTGGCAGAGAGGCTCGGATCATTTCTGTTCTGATGATGGGGACGGTGAGGCTCACCTTGGCTTTTTTTTTCTTTCTTTCTTTCTTTTTTTTTTTTGCAGACGTATAAACTGATACTGATGTTGAACTGGTGCTGGGGACTTTTGGGCTGCAGAATATTTACTGCAGTAGAGGGGCACAAGAAGATAGCAGCTGCGGATGACTATGGAGGACTAAATGTTTAGACAGAGACGGTACTGTGCAGGAGTGCTGGCCATGAAAATGTAAAGTTTAAAGCTAGTTATCTCCGCAGGAAGCATGTTTTTATGAGTAATTACAGTACACATAAAGTCAGTGGTCAGTACGCGCTGGTGGTCAGTAAGTTGATATGTCGGTTCAAGAAAACCCTTCAGGAAACGAAAAAGGTTCCTTGAAGGTTCCTCAAAGCACATTAAGAGGTTTCTCCACAGTGTCAAATTGAAGAACCTCCAAACGTTCCTCTTAACAGTGTACAGGGAGCTCTTGCCACAGTTGATGCCAAGTACAGCATTTACCACCAGAAAGTGACCAATCAAGTCTGATTTTCATGGAAGGCGAGCAAGGAGGAAACCCTTTGTCAAGCTCAGAAGTCTTTTTCCATTGACTTCCTTTGTAAGTTAAGATGATGTTTTTTCCTTCTCCTGCAACGTTGCCATCTTGGAGATTTTTACATGAAAACAAAGATTTAAGATAAGATAAGATAATCCTTTATTAGTCCCACAGTGGGGAAATTCTCAGTGTCACAGCAAAAAAGGGGGGTTGCACATTGTATTTTTACATTGAGGGATCTCTATTCCCTGAACTTTTAGATGAGGTCTAAAATCTCAAACAACAAAAGCTATGCACTGTGAGTTTGTTCAGTGTTGTAAACAGTGTTGTGATCATTCTGGATGTTCCTCACCACGTGACAGGTCCAGAAAGTGCTGTTTGCATGATAAATCCTTTCAGTGCAAATGAATCAGAAAGTAATTCCCTGTAATTCTCTGCCACAGCCACTCTCGATTGTAAATCAGTGGCGCTTGCAGGGAACAGACATTGATAATGCAAATATAATTACACTTTCTTAATACAAGGTTAAGCAATATATTATAGTGCAGACCTACATTTTTCCCACCAAGTATTCATTTGCTCAATTCATCTCTTTTCATATTTTCATACGGGAGGTTCAGCTTTGATCTGGCTAGCCCACTTAAAATCCTGCAGGCTATTTGTGACCACTCACATGCTGCATAAGGAAGAACTGATTATCTGTGTAGCGTGTTTGTCTCTTGGATAAATGAATTTGTTGTTTTCACAGAGCTTTAAAGTTCTGCTTTCATGCATCAGCTATGCGCATCAGACTCATCCAACTCTGTCACTTTTCCATTTTCCTACATGAGCAATTTTCCCAAACAGTGGCTTCCCTAAGCTTAGACTGTGCTGGGATCGCAAGCAAGTCATGCTGTGTGCCCTCTAAAGCATTGCAGTGGGGTGATGAAGAGGCTGCATTATTCCTGTGAATTGCAAGTGTGTGGTCGGTTTCAGCCAGCCCATCTCCCCGAACACCCGCATTCTCCAGGGCTTCCAAAAGGCTACCGTCTAATTCATCAGTGTGGCGCATGGTAGACAAAACCCATAACTGGATGTTTTAGATTGGGAAACAACAGGCTCAGGAGGTCTCAACCCTATGGGAAATCCTTTAGGTTCGAACTAGTGGTTTAAACTACTCTCAAGCTCCTAGTCTGTAACTAGGACACATGTTTATGGTTAGCATGACTAGCATGGTTAGATGTCTATGGAATGGATGGCGTCTGTCACAAGGATGACATCTGTCATTCAATGTATCATAAATTTTAAGCATGAGAATAGCTAATGATGCCTCACATGTAATGTCTGTCGCACGGATGATGTCTGTCATATGGTTGACGTCTGTCACACGGATGTCTGTCACAGATAATGTCTGACGCATGGATGACGTCTTTTGCACAGATAATGTCTGTCGCGCAGATCATGTCTGTCGCACAGATAATGTCTGTTGCACAGATGACGTCTGTCACACAGATAATGTCTGTCGCGCAAATGACATCTGTCACACAGATAATGTCTGTCGCATGGATGACGTCTTTCGCACAGATAATGTCTGTCGCACGGATGATGTCTGTCACACGAATGACATCTGTCATACAGATAATGTCTGTCGCACAGATGATGTCTGTCGCACGAATGACGTCTATCATAGATAATGTCTGTCGCACAGATGATGTCTGTCGCACGAATGACATCTGTCACACAGATAATGTCTGTCCCACGGATGACATCTGTTGCACAAATGATGTCAGTCACAAGGATAATGTCTGTTACATGGATGCTGTCTTTTGCACAGATAATGTCTGTTGCACAGATGGCGTTCGGCACACAGTTAATGTCTGTCGCACGAATGACGTCTGTCACACAGTTAATGTCTGTCGCACGAATGATGTCTGTCACACAGTTAATGTCTGTCGCACGAATGATGTCTGTCACACAGTTAATGTCTGTCGCACGGATGATGTCTGTCGCACAGATAATGTCTGTCGCATGGATGACGTCTTTCAATCAGATAATGTCTGTCGCACAGGTGACTCTTTCGCGAAGATATTGTCTGTGACATGGATGATAATTTTTACAAACGAATGGATTTTGTAGTTCAGTTGTATTCATTTTTATGGCTGTGCAAATTATACTACTATCTCGTATTCATAGCTGCCATGCCTGTATGGTTGCAACATGCCTGTGTTACTAAAAACATTCGCACAGATGACGTCTGTCGCATGCATGACGTCTGTCAATTCAGATTATGTATGTCGCACAGATGACGTCTCTCGCCAAATGACGTCTGTCACACTGATGATGTCTGTTGTGCGGATGTCGTTACATGGATGACATCTTGTGCCAGAGTGACGTCTGTCGAACGGAATCCTAGCCATGGATTTTGTAGTTCGGCTGTATTCTGTTTCTTGGTTGTGTGGCAGCGCAAACTATCCCACTGTTATTTTGGATTCGTAGCTGCTCTGCTTGTATGGTTGCAGAATGCCTGTTTTACTAAGGACTCAATGTTTCTAGTATGAGTTTGCTGTAGTACCTGCCAGCCTGACCTTGTAAAACACCTTAAGGGTTTTTTTTAGTTTGTAACCAGCTCATTCCTGTACATGCTACGATAATACTGTATCACTGTGCATTTATGAGGCAGTATATGCACACAGAACACATCTCAGCTTAGACCTGGCTGCTTTTCAAGGTTGCAGCTGTGTTATACGGCTCAGGTGGTATTAGGGAGCAAATTGTGTTGGGCTGGTTTTAGTGGGATAGGCTGCTTAGGACAGACCGGCTCTCCATTTCAGGCCACAGTCGATCCTGTAAAGACCTCTCTATAGGGTCCTCAGCTGTGGCAGAAGATTGAGAGCGAGGCTGAAGTACGCCTGAGGGCTTGCGTGACGGACAGTCTCTGCGTGTCACTCGCTCTGGCATTGGTGGACGAGTATTGAAGTGATCCTATGGGAGTTTCCTTTTTCCCCGGTTTTCTCTTCGGCAATAGCACTGACAGATAAGCTCTCAGAGGCCTGCCATCACACACTGTCGCTCTCCACTAGTGTTTAGTCCATTTCAGGATGATGAGGTTTCATCGTAATACTCTGTAATACACCGCAATACTCTGTAATACCTTATAGGATAAAGCTGTGTTGTAAGTTTTATGTTATTAATTGGCTGAGTGCCATTAGATGTATGTTGCATTTTCCATTAACATAAAAAAGTCATTAATCATGAATAAAATAGTGAGTTGTGAGCTCTGAGTAGGCTCGCTAAGCAACCAGTTAAAAATTGAAGATGGTGTTGTGAAATTATTATTATTATTATTATTATTATTATTAATAATAATAGTAATAATAATAATACAATTATATAATGATTATATATAATAACAATAATAACAATATTGTTATTAATAATAATAATAATAATAATAATATATGAGTATAAATAATATATGATATAATAATATAGTATAACAGATGTTTTTAGAATATTAATATTAAGAAAAAATATTGCAAAGATTTACGTGATAAATTTTGTTCCAATTAAAAAAGTTTGACAAAAAATTCAAGATTAAATTAAATGCCACAAATTAAATGAAATTTGAGGAGCAATGCTGAGACCTTCCCAACAATATTTCATATAAACTCCCAGCGGAATCTTGTTTTTTTTTTTTTTTAAATCATACATTATTCCGCCAACTGAGATGCTTGTAGCTACCTGACCTCTTCTTACAGCTTTATGGCTTCATTCAGTGTAGAATGATAACATGGCAGACAGTGCAGTCAGATTTATGGCCATATTGAATTGTATATTTGTATGAATACATGTTTATTTATACCACCTCTCCATTTATAAACACACATATATTGGGCTCCTGAGTGGCACAACTGTCTAAGCGCTGTAATTGGGAGATTATAGAATTTGCCAGGAGTTTCAGAGTTAATAACTGGCCTCGCTCTCGTTAGGTTAGTAGGATGACCCTTCCTCTGGTCACATCACTCAACACAATATTTATCAGCAAGGGTGTTTGTAAGCTGTTGTAACACTGCTTGCCTCCCAGCACTGGTGGCATCGTGTGATAGGGTCCTAGCTAGTGGGCGGGAACTGAAAATTAATATGATGTAATGTTAAAAATTACATGCAGCATGTTACTGTACAGCATGTTACTGCCTGACTGAAAACTCTTCATGTCTTTGCTCTGAAATCTAACCCGACAAGCATGTAGAGCTGCTGCTTGGTTCTGCTGTTTTATTGTACATGTAAAAGACTGTATTTCTACACTGCTTTGGCTTGTGTTGGTGATGTGGTGCTCTTGCTCCAGCAGGTCTCAGCTCACCGCCTGCAAACATCACATCTTCAGCTGTCCCCAGCATCGTCACTCCTATCGTCAACGGCTTCACCGGCATCCCTCACCAGCCAAATGGTCATCCGGCAGTGGAGGCCGTCTACACCAACGGCATGCCGCCTTACTCCACCCAAAGCCCCACCGCCGCCGACACACTCCAGCAAGCCTTCACTGGGGTGCAACAATACACAGGTACATTTGCTTGTGCTTTTGGTATAATCTTATAATCAATAATACACAACAATAACAGTATATGTATGTATATATAATATACTGTATTTAGCATGATTGCCATGCAAAAACATTGTATCTCATTTTTGCTGTTTTTTGGTAATTGTTTTCTGTAATGTGAATCTGGGAATTGTCCTTAACATTGTATCAAAAATAAACCAATAAAAATGCTGCAAAATGACTGAATAAAAACCTTTTTACACAAACTTCTATTGGTATCAATATTGACATTGTTCTCATATCAATTCACTGCAGTCTTAGAAAATAGGATTCTAAAAATTCTGTATAGTTCTGTAAAAGGGTTAATTTTTTCTTAGAGGAACCCTTTTTGGGGCTGTGTAGACCCAGGATTAGGTTATTTAGAACCTAGAATATATAAGCATTGACTATATATATATATATATATATATATATATATATATATATATATATATATACACACACAGCCCCAAAAAGGGTTCCTCTAAGAAAAAATAACCCTTAGAACCCTTAGAAAAAGGCTTTTATATATATATTCATTTGACTTTTTTCTATGGCAGCTTTATATTGAGTGAAAACTTCATTTATTTATTGTGACAAATGGGCATATAGACATTTTCATAAATATTCATTTTAATATATGTCCATTATTATTCAGAATTAAATATTTTGAGACATTTGTCTTAGGATAGCAGCAATATATGTTTATAATATACATAAAGTGTCTATCAGTGTCACAAATGAGTGGAAAATAATATAATGAAATAATGATTGCCTTCATTCACTTTTCCACCACTTTAACAGCATTGACCTCTTAACCTTTTCTCTAATGATAAACTCAGAGCTCAGTAATGGGGCATTTGACTCTGAGCTAACCTAAGCTAAACATATTGCAAACACCTGCCTTTTGATTCCTGTTCAGTCATTTTTGGCCGAATGTGGTAGACAGATGGGTCAGTTAGCTTGCATTGGTTAATGATGCTTGTTTAATGTGTGCACCATTAAAATCTTATATGCAGTGACATTTAAAGGTAGAAATCTTGCATGTAGCCCCACACAGTAGCCCCCCTGCTACAAAATGCCCAACCCCAGTAAGATTATATCAAGAGTAAGTGGAATATCAACATTACAAAACATTACGAGCCTGATTCGCATTGAGAAATTGCAATATTAGCCAGAGTATGTCATGCATTCTTATCCTTTATGAATGGGAAGGATCGTGCAGATTTAATCTGGGGCACATCCATGATGCAAACACTGTTTCCACGTTGAAATAGGTTTTTACCCAGTGCACTCCTGTCTTGCAAGACTTTGAGGGATCTTTGCTACCACACGGTGGCTGTGACATTCAGGCAGGGAGATGGAGGAAGCACAGGAGCAGTGAAAATACTGAAATACAAGTCTATGTATTTATACCTAAAAATAAAAAATATATTTTATATTATGCTCATCATCAATAGAAATTATTGCTTGCTCTTTAATATAAAACAGCAAGAATGCAAAAATAACATCCTTAATATATAACGTTTCCCATTTAAGGACTGTTTAAGCTATGGGCTGCTCATCCTGAACCCACAGTCCATGCTATATATTTGACATATTTTTTTTCCATTTCTGAGCCTGGCCCAGCTCACCATGCTTTCTCTTTGTTTCCTTGGTAGCGATCTATCCGGCGACCACACTGACCCCTATTGGCCAAAGCTTGCCACAGCCACCCCAAGTCATTCAGCAGCAGCAGCAGAGAGAAGGTGAGGGTGAGAGACTTTTTTTCTCATAGTAGATTTAGATAGATATTTGAATTATTAGATGGGGAGTAGAACAGATTTTTTTTTCTACAAATATTACAAAACTGTCAAAAAACTTCCCACTAGGATTTCTTAGCAGTTATCCAGAAAGATTCCAATATGACCAGTTAATCTACTCGAGTCTCAGTTTGACATTTTTCCTTATTGTATTTCACGGCAATCTTAGCAAACAGATTCTATACAGTTCTGTAAAAGGAATCTTTTATAAAGAACCAGTTGGTTCTTTTAGTTGTTAATATATATATATATATATATATATATATATATATATATATAAGCATTGACTTTTGAAGAACCTTTGAAGAACCCATTTTCCATTTGACTATGGCAGCTTTATATTGAGCGAAAACAGCAATTATCTATTGTGACAAATGGGCAAATCCATGATTATTATTTTCAATATATGTCTAATATTTCTCAGAATTACATATTTGGAACAACAACTATAACAATATATTATCATAATATACATATAGAGCCTATCACTGTCACAGTGTTAAATTATTATGTACTTTTTTTGCATGCCTATATGCAAATGACTGTCATGTGAATTCTCATGTTTTAATGCAAAATCTTATTGTTTGTCTACACTGTTAGCAAGCCAGCCTAAGATGATAAAGTAACTGATTCCAGGGCATTATTTGTAAAAAAAAAAAAAAAAAAAAATGTTTTGGGTCTGCATCTCAGTTCTATCAACAATATATATTGAGTTGAGAGTTATTTTGTAAGACTCCTGACTGCGGAGGACTGTGGTAAAATTATGCTACATAATAACACAGTTCTGAGTAGATTTACGTTCCGTTCTCTCTAAGACACAGACATATACATGCTTTCACAGCTTTAGAGTGGCACAGCTGTCTAACTGCCTGCTTGGGTGAAGCCCTGTGTGATAGAGGGAGTTCTGCAGATAGAAATAGTGTTGCTCAATGTAAAATGTATTGTTGACCAAACTCCAAAATGTGAGTTAGGAGAACTAGTTGAGGGAATTTTAAAAACGCTCTGTGATCAACTACTTTATCATTTAAGATGACTTAACTTTGCATTTTTAACAGTGTAGAACAGCACATTTCCAGTCAAACCTCTCTAAATGACTATGTTTACATCCGAAAGATTTCATTCAACAGATTCATTTTCTTAAATCTGTGCAATTGCCCTTTAAGCCCACGTCCTACAGCAGTGATAAAGCACCATACTGCAAACATAGAGTGGGGAAAACAGGCAATATCTAGAAGAACTTGGAAGACCTCTTTAAGTACGTTGGAGTCTTTATGGACAAGCACTGTGTTGAACCGCTTTCTATTACCATTTTGAATTTCATGCATCGCCTTCCCCTGGGAGATGTTCCAGCCCGTGTTTAATCCACAGTGTAATGGTATTTCAAGCGTAAACAGTTTGCCGTGGCTAACGGCCTGTGCGCCGCGGACACATTCTGACTTTTCCATCTCTTTTGAATTCCTAGCCGCACCCTCCCCTGGGATACGTTTCGCTCCGTGTTTAATCCTTAATCTGACGCCGTTGTTTTGCTGCAGGGCCCGAGGGGTGCAATCTCTTCATCTACCACCTACCGCAGGAGTTCGGCGATAATGAGCTCATGCAGATGTTCCTGCCCTTTGGAACGGTCATCTCCTCCAAGGTGTTCATGGACCGAGCCACCAACCAGAGCAAGTGCTTTGGTGAGTCTCAAAGAGCAGAAAGAGATTTCTGAGATCTGCAGGATGTCAATGTCACAGTTACCTGCTGTGATGGGCTGCTTTTAACACACACACACACACACACACAGATGCACATGCACAGAGGAACACTGAACCCTAAGTGAACCTGAGTGAGGCTTCTGACAATGGAGCGCTGAGGCCTTGCTGGCCTCCTCGCACTTGATATGCAGCAGTTAGACTGTAGGGCCGGTTCAGTGCAGTGGAATTACACTACAGTAGATATACCTTTCTGCTCTTTCTTGGACATAGATATATACATAGCTTCACTGCTCTGGAGTGGCACAACTGTCTAACTGCCTGCTTGTCAAGAAACAGCAGATAATAAGTTTAAATTCTATCAACACAACAGCCCTTCATTGTCAAGTGTCGGGGAATAGAAAAGGCCTGTCCTGCATTTGATAGGACAGCAAACAGATTGAGGGGGAGGAGCCACAGACTAGCCAACGTACACAATAATCAAGTAATTTCAGCTGCAGTTCATTTCCTAATGTTTCTGAGGCTCAACCGAAGATGTATTGTTGACCGAACTGAGATGCAGAAGTAACAAGTGTGATTTAGGAGAACGTCTGATTGAACTAGGTTTGCAGTATATAGAGTAACCTCCTTCAGTGGGTATGGACCCTTCTCTCCCACACTTGTAGAAAAGTTTTGGCCTCAGTCAGTCAGACTTCTCATTCTCCTAATGTGCCCCTCTGGGAACGTTATAAAATGATCATTCTTCTTTCTGCACACAGAAACCCAAAGTAGTCAAAGTATTGGACCATTAACTTAGGAAACGGCAGAGAGTTTCACGGAGACAGACGGAGTTGTAAATTGCGCGCCAACCCAAGACCTGTGATAATTGTCTCTGAACTTTCCCTATTAATAATGAATGTGTAAAAGTGTGAATTTCAGTGGTGAGAGAGCAGGTTATTTGAGGTTCCACATTTATACGGAAGAATGATCTTTTCAAGAAATGCAGTTTTATGGGCATTTGAATACAAATGGGTGTCAATGGGGAGTGGTGCCTACTGAGCTGAGATCTCTGGAAAAGGGCCTATTGTTTGAAAAGTAAAGAAAAAGAACAAACAGGAAAAGAGGGCACCTTTTCACAGTTCAAGCTTGCTGTATTTGCCAACCTGCAAACCAATACAACACCCTTCTACCCAGGTCCATTTTGCTGGACCTTCAAAGCCCAAGTGGCATTCAAGGAGATTAAGGCTTGGCTGATGTTCCACCGGTCCTCCAGCTGTCGGATTCGGAGGAACCGTTGTTAGGGTAGATACCTTGGACATCAGTGCGGAAGTGGTACTCTCACAACCCCATGATCCGACCATGACGCTCCACCCCTGCGTGTTTTATCTGTTTGGGACAGGGAGCTATTTTGCTGTCAAGCTTTCCCTATGGGGGTGGAAGCACTTTTTGAGGGGGCTAAACACCCCCTGACCACAAAAAAACTGGTCAGTATGCAGGCAACCATTTGGCGTAAAGGTAGATGCCTTGGACATCAGCATTGCAGTGGTTCTCTCCCAACTCCTGTGCCTTCTATTTGCTCCCTGGAAGAATGCAATAATAACTTTGGGGACATGGAGCACCTGGCCATCGAGCTTGCCCTTGAGGAGGGGAGGCACTGGTTTGAGGTGGCTAAACATCCCTTTGCGGTCTGGAGAGACCACACAAACCTGGACTTTATCCAGCAGGAAATGCAACTGAGCCCCCTCTGCCCCCGAACAGCCTGGGTTGGAGAAACCTCAAACAAAATCCTCATAAGTCTTCTCAGGCCACAATTAATACTGGCTTCAGTCTCCAGAGGGAGCTTAATAACATGAATGTGTGAGGGAGGACCTATTTGCAGTATTGACTTATACGCTATGCATTTAAAAAGCAATGTCAGGTCAAGCAAGCGGGCACTTAGTGGGGTAATTAATCTACTGAGGAAGTACACGAGGGAGAGCCAGGCTTATACCTGTAGAATAAGAGCAGTGACACGTATAGATTCCCTGATTTGGTCCTATGTTTGCTGCTGTTGTGAAAATAGTGGAAAATTTTAAATTTGCTGGAGAATGGAAAACTGGTCTTAGCACATTTCCATGCCTGAACATTTTACTCATTTTCTTTGGTCCAAGGCATTTTTTTAACCTGACCAAACCATATGGCTAAACATTTTTTATATTAAATACAGTATTTTGGTCACATAATTTTGGTCACTACAGATTTTGTAACATAACATTAAATCCTATTTTGAATGTATCTAAACATTGATGTAGGTACTGTTGTTAATCTAAAATATACCTATACCTATATAATAAAAATTATCACTTCAGAATCTACCAATCAGAACCAAACGTTTTGGCACAAGATTTCAATTGGTCAATTCACCACACACTGTTTATCCAGTCTAAATACCTAGCTTAACCACATAACTGACATAAAAATGTACAAGGTTGTTTACATTTATAAAATTCTGAGAAAAACATGACACCACAAAAAAAAAAGAAAAGAAATGGACATTCATAAGATGTTAGATTTGGAGGAGGAGAAGCTTCAGGCATGTTGCTCCTTCCAGAGTTCACTTATTTCACAACTCCACTTAAGCTTGAAAACGGTTGCTTTGGACAGGCCTGGTTAGGTACCCTGCATGTGCTGCTCCCAGGAGTTAGGTGGACTGGGAGGCCCTCAGTGCTTTTTACAGCTCACCACTGCATCCTCCTGACACACCAAACATTAGAGAGAGCGAGAGAGAGAGAGAGAGAGAGAGAGAGAGAGAGAGAGAGAGAGAGAGAGAGTGAACACAGCTACCAGAGCCTCACTCTACTCCACTACACTTTCTAGTCACCGGTTTTCCAGGCTTGGCTTTTAGAGCGTGATGGGAACAAGACGCACGGGGATGAGCCGGGGTCAACTGTGACCAGCGAGTGTGACCCCCTTACAGCATCCTTTGGGGATACTCAGCCCTCTATCCACACAGCCCTGCTGTCTATACATACTGCAGAGCTCTTAAAAATGCTTTCACAGATCTGCCTGTAAGACGCTGAGTGGTTTAAGCAGGGCACAGAACTTTAGGTGCAAAAGCTTTTCCAGGTCTTTCTAGTTCAGCTCCTTTGCAGTTATCTATCATTTCTCTGTACTATTGCAGTATAACTATGTAATTACTATGTAATTAATATGGATTAGTCAGTTGTTCTGCATGCTGTGTCAAAATTTCTTGACTAATGGACCAATAGAAATGCTCCTAAATGATTACACACTAAGGTGTATTACTCAGTAACTACAGGGACGTCTGTACAAACTAGTGGGGCTATTCTCTAGTAATAGACGTTTGTAATAACACTATGGCGGACCATAGGCTGTTTAAAGGGTTGAGGGTTTTTTCTCCATCTCCTGTAAAATTGCCATTTTGGCGATACAAGGTTTTTGTGTGACAGTGGTGATTTTTATTTCAAATCATAGCAAAATTCTCTACTTCTGCTTCCAAACACTGCTTGTTTCAACAAGCCACGAGTGAGTTTATCTAGGCAGAAACTGTTCTCCATGGTCCCTTTGTAAGTGGCCTTTGTTAGTGGACATGCACTGACCCTCAGGTTCTCTCTGTTCGCTCACTCTTTTTCAGGCTTTGTGAGTTTTGATAACCCGGCGAGTGCACAGGCCGCCATCCAGGCCATGAACGGCTTTCAGATCGGCATGAAGCGGTTGAAAGTGCAGTTAAAACGGCCGAAGGACGCCAGCCGCCCCTACTGACACAGCCCGACTCACCCCGGGATCTCTGCAACAGCACAGGTAAACACACTCCCAAACTTGAAAAACAACAGAGAACTCTATAATGCTCAACGAGATAAAGGCTAAAGCCAGGATAAATCCTAAGCATATAGAGAAAGTTGTGATTCAGAAGTGCTGGTTGGTTCAATTCGAACTGAAGGGCAAATTTATGTATGGAAGCAAGCACCGATTCTCATCCTTATCTAATCCTACCTTAATGTAGATAACTCCACAGGACAGAAACAAACAAGATCTTCAAAAATGTGTGCGTCTTGATTGTACATTAAACTTGTAATAGCACTGCTAGCCTTGTTGGTGAAGTTTTTATTTATTTACAAACTCCTAATTTAACACTCCTGATTGGGTTCATCAAGCCTCCAGGAGCATCAGAATGAGAGAATCAAGTGGATCTGATTAGAGCAGCAATAAAACTCAGCGGGGGCATCATCAGGAGCAAAACCAATTAAAGCCTTGTCCACACTAATATGGAAACATTTTAAAAAGTTTTGGCCTTTTGTCCACAATAGAACTGCATTTCCACCACTGCTGTTTAGAGCCAAACTGTTAATATTACACCCGAATCTTTAGCTCACGTCATATATCACCTCCATAAAGCACCTCCACACGAAATCTTGTATTACTTTAGTGCTGGAACATTTTTTTGGCCATTCGTGATTAAACACAGCCAACTGAATTTTGTAAAACATATGTTTGGTATGTTTGATTTGCAACTTTAAGTAACAGACGTTATCACATAGCTTTCCTCGTATGTAGCAATTTAAGAGTGGCTCTATCAGCGAAGAGCCCTGATACAGAACTGCTGCCGCTGTTTTCATTTCTGACTGAATCCTGTTTACACCACGGCCCATATTCACATCAGTGACGTGTCTTGAACTTTTAGAAGGCCCAGAGTGACTTTTCTATCTCTGTAAATCAGAACCTGGTTGTAGGTTCCTCAAATGATTTTGGATGTTAATCTGTAATACGTGAAGTCCTATTTATTAGAGTACTAAGTACTGTGGTCTCCATGTTGACGTTTGTGTTTATTAGTATTTAGGCTTAAGAGGTATTCTTTGGATTCTTGTCTATACAAACTAGCTAAGGGTAACAGTGAAGCATTTTTGTAAGTCACTGGATAAAGGTAAAGGTAAAAGGTAAAGGTGCACGTATTTGTCACTGTACAGTGTGGACTGTACAGCGAAATGTGTCCTCCGCATTTAACCCATCTGGTAGTGAACACACACTCACACACACACATGTGTTAGGGGCAGTGAGTACACACACACACCCAGAGCGGTGGGCAGCCAACTCCAGCGCCCGGGGAGCAAAGAGGGTAAAGGGCCTTGCTCAAGGGCCCAACAGTGGCAGCTTGCCGAGCCCGGGAATCGAACCCACAACCCTGTTATCGATATCTCGGCGCTCTAACCGCTGAGCCACCACTGCCCCTAGAGCGTCTGCTAAATGCCTAAAATGTAAATGTAATGTAAATATATTAAATACCAGAAGAATGAAAGTCCTGACTGCACAATTTAGAAATTAGGCATTTGTTAACAACCAGAAATTAGCAAGGAAAAAGACTAGGAATGACATAAAAATAGCTAAGATTTTAGACATGTATTTCCTAATTTCCACACACATCATAAGGTCTTTTCTCAAGATTTGTAAGGCCTAAAAGATTCCTCACTGGACAAGCTTGATATGGATTAAAAACTCTAACAGAATGTTTTCCATTATATTCATTTTGGTGTGGACAAGGCCTGAGAATTGATTAGCAACACCAAGGCAACCACCTAGAAACGTCATATTAACCTCTAGCAATCTAGCAACACCATAGTATCCACCCAGCAACCACTTAGCAAAACCATTCCAACCACCTGGAAAACCATAGCCACCACATACTAACACCATTACAGCCACCTAGCCAACCAAGCCAATGTAGTAACGTAGCCTAGCAGCCGCCTGAAAGTGGAAACCACTTACGCTGCCCAACCAAGGAAACCATGCCTTTCCTTCAGGAAATACACTTTTCTAGTCTAATACAAATGTCCATGTTTATTTTCACGAAGTCCGCCCTGCTTCCAGCCTTTGGGTCCTTTTAGTGTAAGACACGAATGTTTCATTGTCCTTCTCACTTCTCAAGGGTTCTCACAGCTTTGCCTTTTCACAGAAATCCACACTTTATGTCATTTGACATTTAGTTTTACAGCCAGGAGCTAAAGGGAAATGTTTTCCACCATTGTTTGCAGGGAATAGAAATTGATTGAGAACCTCAAATGGCTTAATTCGTAATTTGCAATTTAACGATAAAAGCCTAATCCGTCTTTGAATGGCGCTGATGCAAAGGACTCGTTTGAATGAGCTTTTATTTTTTTTCCAGTACAGTCACATTCAATAAGAGATGCGTTTTTGAAGTTAAAGCTGAGCTTGATCTGCTTTGTATTTGATCTTTTATAGGTTTTGAAGAGTGAAATCTCTAAAGGAGTTCAATTTTTGTTCTTTAAAAATAAATAAAACAAGTTTAAAAAAAATAAATAAAAAAGAAGAAGAAGAGAAGAAGAAGATGAAAGGGTTTTTTTTTCCGAAGACATATCAGCATTTACTTACTTAGGAGGACGTCCGGCAGAGCGGAGAGGTGCGAAGGGACCAGCGCCCCTACGGACAAACCACAAGCAGCACAGCGCGAGAAAGACAAAAGCAGGAACGTGGAGGGAAATCTCAAAGGACGAGGACTTTTAAGCTCTGGAACTTTTTTTCTCGCTGAGACTCGAGTCGTCAGTTACACAGCAGACAAACAAACAAGGAAAAAAACAAAAGAGCAGCAAGAACAGCATAGATTTCTATATACATATTCTATACACATATGCTATATAACGGAAGAGGCGCTTCCAGCTTTTAATTATACTGGACTAATGAGGGTTATAACTTGAAGATCAAGGAAAAAAGCAGTGGAAAAAAGCTCCTCTATGCCACTGGCAGACTTTCTTTCTCTCTTTCCCTCTTTCCTTTCTTCTGTCGCCGTTTCTCTCTCTTTCAGCAAGCGCGAAACTTTTGACCTTTACTGGTCATGGAGGTTTCCATCGCTTCAGTGCAACTGATTAAAAAAACAAACAAACAAACAAAAAAAAAACACCTTTCACCCCAAGGGACCAAAGGACCAAACATTTTTATTGTTCGACAGTAATATATAGTATTAATGATGATACTAATACTACAATTACAAACTATTACTAAACTAATGATGTTACATGTTTAAAAAAAAGAAAGAAAGAAATGTATGAAGAAATACTCGCTTCAGGTCGGAAGAGGAAAGGGATTTTGATTTCTTTTCCTTTTACATTTATAACTACTGGGTTTCAGAATATTTAAACAAAAATAGCAAAAAAAAAGAAGAAAAAAAAGTATTTTAAAAGCTATACTATTTTAGTGGAGTAGAATACGTGGACTGGAGATTGTTAAGGGCGTGTTTGGTCATTTCTCATCCATGGACATTCAGAGAGTCTTTATCTGGGACATCCTGTTCATCCTTCACTGCTCGTCTTTCAGCTTTGCTACTGAACTGATATTAGATGAAGCACACGTGCCAGTAGACTAGTAGGTCATTACTGGTTGCTCAAGTGTACATTTTTCTGTTGTTTACCCATTCCCCATGTCCTATATGGTGACCACACTAGCCTAGCTTGACTACACACAGCACCAGCAGACTGATTAAGAATCAACTCTGTGAGTAAAGCACATCACAGTAAACACAGCAGAGCCTCACATGGTTAACAAAACCAACAAGACCATCACCACTGCCACCACCTGCCACACCGAAGACGAGATGAGCTGTTTAGCTAAGCCATTACACTGATGTTACAAGCGAAATGTTGATTAATGTGAGTTATTCCCGTAGATGGCCATGGCTGTGGCCCACAGTCTTCGCTATTGAGCGCTCCCAGCTGAGACCACTCTTGTTTCCAGCTACCCGCTCATCGCTTCCTAAACTATAAGCCGTAATTGTTCTTTAACATACACCTGAGGCCCAAGACCCTGTGTGATTAGCATAAGGCTAATATCGATCCAACGGCCAGCCTGTGCCTCGGGCCAGCTAACGCACAATCAATTACCCATTGACATTTCCATTGGATTGACTGACAAACCGAGTTCATTTTTTTACACTCCATATAACAAACGCTGGAGGCCAGAGGATAGCCTTATTGACCCAGACCAGACCAGCTTTTACAATAACAGATATGCAGGTTTAGAAACAGTCTTTATCATTCACAAATTTACCTTAAGCTTTTTAGCTTAATTTAAGATGCCTGATACGATAAGAAGCAAATCAAAATAGACAAAGTTGTTCATCCATAGTGTTAACACTGTCGTTTTGCTTTACGACTCAAATGTAAATGCCTATATATGATTTACACCAGTGTCCCCAGGTTTTTTGCCTGCAAACAATTGTAGAAATTGATTCTGTGGGATTATAGCTAGTAGGACAATAGGATGTTATAAATTCTTAATAATATCCAGCTGTCTCTTCTACAGCTCTATTCATTTCTATAAAAACATCTAAAAACATCTCAAAAACATCTCAAATGAATAGAGCTGTAGGAGAGAAAGCTGAATGGTTTTGAGAATTCTAACATCAAAACATCTAAATGACCTATTGGTGAATACATGGGAATATGTAATGGTATTAATATGGCTTCATATGGCTTAATATGTCTTCGCACCTTTACAGGGGTGTGTTTTTGGAATGCAAACACATAGTCATGATGCTATGGAGCCCTAGGTAGTTAATCTTTACATTGGGTGGGATGGTTCCATAAAGAACCATGTGCGTATTAGAGATGTGTGAGGAACCTTTAAATTAGTAAAGGACCTTTACATGAAGAGGTTTCACACTTTTCTCATCTTTATCACAAACAGTGGTTGTTTATGGAGCCAACAGTGGTTATTCTATGGCATTGAGAGTAGCATTTATTGAAAAATACATAATCCACACTTTCTCCACACTTTCTCCACCATTTCTATTGAGCTACAATTCCTAATAAGTCATATAGAAGTTTAATGTGTTTATCCCAAAAATAACTGTGGCTTTAGGGGTTAAGTAAATCAGTTGGCCAAATGTTCTAACATTGAGTAACCTCCAGCAGTGGGAGGCTAGTAGCCACATTTGCACAATGCTGTTGATGATTCACTTCCATTCACTTCCATTTATCGTTAGCAGCACTAGCTTTTCCTGACTGTTCCTTTAAAGGTCTGAGCAGCACTCCAACCCAACACCTGAAGAACAGTGACCCTTTATAAAGCCCACAGTAGGTGAAATGGCTCCTCCACTGACCTAACGATGTATTTCCAACAGCTGCTGGTGTTTTGTCTGGTGGGTGGCATGCAAGCACAGATCCACCAACATACAGTCCATTGTTTTGTCTCAAAAAGGTCAGAAGGGCCTCTGCACTCCCTTCTAACAGAAGCAGAAAGACAGAGTGAACATGCACAGTGTCCCTCATAAAGATTTGACAGTCTTGCCTTTCATTTTTACCTCAGTTCTCATCTTTTACTGCAGTTTTCATCATCTGTCTTAACAAGTTACAGGGTGTGCCAACATCACATAGCTCAGACAAACCACGCAGACTTGGCCAGAGAGCTCTGGAACGGACGGACGCTGATGGAAAAACCTTGTTTTAACCTCAATTAATTTGGAGCCACTGTTTCTGACCTGTTTGTCATAGCCAGAAACACATTGCTGTGTTTGAAATTCGCTCTTGCGGAGCTGGGAAAAATCTGAGGCGTATGGTGACAGGTTTTTTTTTTGCCCCCCCCCCCCCTCCGGGCAGAAACGAAATGGATCGAGTCACAGGTTATAATGGCTTTTTCCTCCTGACCTCTGTTCATCTTGTCTCTCCTTCTCCTGTCCACTGGTAGCCTATGAGAACATGGTGATATATACATGCGCGCCGCCTTTGGGCATCTGTGGTCTAATAACCCTGCATTTGTGAGGGGCCCTCCTCTCCGAATCTCTACATGCCAGACATGTGAATTATTAAAATCAAATTAAATTTGGCCTTAACGCAGCAGCAGGGGTATTGCAAATTAAAATCGGCAACTTGGCCTGAAGTTTAATAAGTTTGAGAGATGATATCGTTACGGTGAAGAGAGGGGGGTGAAAAAAACGATGAAGGAAACCAATAAAATGAAATAAACATGGGGGAGATGGTGGCTTAATATGTTCAAAGAGAGTGGACTGAGTGTGTTAACGTGAGTTAATCTCATGGTGTTGGTGGGCCAGAAGACAAAAAAAAAAAAAACAGGCTTTGTCTCATACCCCCCCCCCTCCCTACCGCTCACAATCACCAGCATTTATCACTTCTGTTCCCATTCCAGCCAGACAGTCATGACAGTTTTTCATTTCTCACACCTTGATGCCCAACTTGATCTTTGAGCATGCTCAGAAGGGGGTAGCGGGTGGGACGGGAGGGGGGGGCGGTCTTAAAAGTATAATAATAACGGTACTACTCGTATTAACAATATGATTCTTTACCTATGGTTTGTATGCTAAGGAAAGTAGCTTATTATAGATATAAAATGTGTATATTAGGGAACAGCAGCACAGGAACCTTTCTCAGATTTATGGCGGGACGATGGTCGGTCAGTTGATCAGTTGGCGGGTTGGTGGGTGGGTGGGTTGGTTGTGGGAGGGTTTAGGGCGGGAAGGGGTTTCTGCTTTATGAAGACCACGTTAAACTTCTGGTTTCTCAGCACAAAGCATATGGAAGTCTACAATATATCAAGAGTATTGATTTTGCTGACAACCGCGCAGACGTGTGCGGAGGGCCAACCAGTCGCCCCAGGCCGTACTCTTGAAGCCTGGGGCAGTGAGGCAATGCTGTTTACACTTGTTTTGATTTGTTTATGGCTCTTATGTTCTTCCCTTTCTTTTTTTATTTAAGAAACGAACAAATGGAGTAAAGCCTGTTTGGGCTCAAAAATGACCAACTCTAATACAGTGCAGTGTTTTTGGGTCTTTTTGGGTTTCTATTTCTTTTTATGATGAAGAGCATACGTTCAGTCTTCTTCTGAGGAATCAAGCGCTCTCCGGTTGGCTTTTTTTGTTTTTTGCTTTGTTTTTTCAGCTGCTCTTTTATCGTAACGCCAACTCATGTACCGATTTGCCAATTAATTTGTAAATATTTATTTATTTACTTATTTATTTATTTATTTATTTACTTATGCATTTATTTATGAATGATGCTCTGACAATTATGTGTTCATGGATTACCTTATTTAATGGTTACATTTGGAAAAAAAAAAGACATCAAGGAAACGCATAATGGGCTTTTCTCTTTCTCTTTTTTTCAATTTTACAATAAAATTTTAAACTAAATGTACACGACTTGACTGCAGTGCACTTGATCAGTACTTCAATTGGCCAGTTTAATCCTGCCTTCTGACTGGTTACCTTAATGCTGCTTCAGTTTTAAGAAACTGGCCTTTGAAACTGTGCATGATCTGCTGACCCTGTCTAATGTGAAAAGGGTCCTGTTTTTAAGGGTCATGCTCAGACTTACAGTTTTGTTCGAACCCAATGACTCGCCTTCAGAATGTGAATTTGTGTGAAATTCTGATATCATGTAGAGGTTCTTAAGCCAGCCCTCAAGGTCATCCAAAAGTTCCACACTTCCACTGTAGAAGAACTCCCAGACACTCAAGACCTGAGCTAAGAACACTGAATCCCCGGTACAGGTGAGTCAGGAGCTGGGTTACACAACTAAAAATTAATGTGCCACAAAACCACTGGTCCTCAGAGACTCTCAGATGTTCCACATTTTTACTCCATCCCTATGTCTTCAGATTTTGGGGTTGAAGAACATCTAGGCCGTGTGGCAGCTTGTTTGAAGTTTGAGAACATCTTCCATGAAGAACCATGTTCGTAAATGAGATATGAAAGTGTGATGTGTTCACATTTGAAAGATCCCTCCACGTAATGAAGGTTCTGGGAGGAACACTGATATTGGTATAGAACCTTTATTAAATGATATGACTTTAAGCATTCTTTAAGCATTTCTTGGGGAGTTTATAGTTATTGACTTGGAAGTTCTTGGTTTCTTTAAGGAATATAAAAATATGGACCTGCAGGAACAGTGCTTCTCACAACGGTCCCGCATCTTTGCTTGAACCACATGTAGACCATCTGGAGGACCCTGAGGACCGGTTTAAGAACTGCTGATCTGGAGGGCCTTGGGTGGAGAAACACTGGTGTAAGCAATTTAAAAAATGTCATGTCTAACTGTTGCACTAGGGGGCGCCCCTAAACCATTCTTAATGGTCACTGGGAGGATGGAAAATGATGTGTGATAAAGTAATGAAAGTTATAAACAGGGTTAATGTTGTAACTTTATACTCATTTCACAACATTTTTATCGGTTCTATTAATCAAATTCTCACACAATGTAAAGAACAGCTGCCAGATTCAAGAGAGGTCGAAAAGTGGAAAATGACAAAAATGGAGAGACAAGATTTTTGCATGACATCGACGATATGCAGGTCAATTTTTATGATGAACCTTGTCAAGATGAAGCAGAAACATAAAGATGCACTATACTGACAAAAGTATTGGGACACTTACACATTACACATACAGGTTCCTTTATGACATCTCATTCTAATTGGCCTAGTTGGTCTCCCTTTTGGAGATATAACAGCGTCCACTCTTCTGTGAAGGCTTCCAACAAGAATTTGGATACAGAACAGCTTTTGGGCTGATGTTAATGCGAGAGGAGGTTATAAGTGCAGGTACTGAGTCTTCAAAGCGTTGGAGACTTTTCTGCACTCTGCTCTGAGCTCAGCACTCAGCCCTGACCCCGCTCTGTAACTTTACATGGTCTGACACTTGGTGGCTGAGCTGCTGTGGGCTCCTGAACGCTTCCACTCTTCAGTAACACCTCTCACAGCTGATGGTGGAATGGATGGTCATTTATTTCTATTACAGTATTTATGCACCTGTAGGAATGAGAAAACTGAGAGGTGTGTCCCAATACTTTTGTAGTGTATCTTAAACTTCAACTCATACTGCATAAAAGGCATTAGTTATTGTGCTTTACAGCAACATATTGATAAATACATTAAATGAGAGCAGGATCCAGAGTAATTAAGACCAAACACAAATCCCAATCAACAAAACCCAACAGAAGAATTGGGCTGAAATATGAAGAGAATAAAAGGTTTGATTGAAACGTTAACAGCAATATGTGTGTGAGTGTCTGTGTGTGTGTATTAGGGAGGTAAAAACGAGAGACAGAGAGAGACAGAGAGAGAGAGAGAGTAAAAGTGGAGGCAGTGGCTCACAAAATAAATTGGCCCAATTACAATAAAGTGTGGCTCGTGGTCAGCGCGCGGGCCTGGCAGTTCATCTTTATTACAATCAGTTAATGAAAATCAATCCCCCTCCTGATAGACTCTTATCTCCACGGCCTCTGAGCGCCCCACACGCGCGGAGATAATAAATTAGGCTAATATTGCCTTTGATGAGGGAGTGAATTGCAAATTATTATAACTTTCCAAGATTTATGATATGGCCGCCTAATTTCCAAGCTGGGTTTTTCCGCACTCGGGGGGTGGAAGGGCCATTTGTTAGAAAGTTTAGAGGCACGGACTTGTGACCTAATATACAGTGGATGTTTTGTGTACAGTCAGTGAGCCCTAAGCATAAACACCCTGTGGTCCCATCCCACCAAACGCCCGGCACCTGTCTTATCAGGATTTATGCAGCCAATCAGAGTGCAAGGTTAAGGTAGCAATTCAGAATGCAAGAGTTGACTGTCCAATTAAAACACCAGATTCAAGCAGGAAACAGACCAATCAGAATGCAGGATTCATCTGGCCAATAAGTAGTCACCTGGAAGGCAAGATTAAACTGGCCAGAGTGCAGGATTCATCTAACCTATCATGTGGTGGCATTCAAAGAGCAGTATTTTACTGTCCTATCAGGTAACAGGATTCATGTGACCAATAGGGAGGCAGTATTCAGGTAGCCAGTCAGAAGGCAGGAATAAACTGGCCAGTTGGAGCAAAGAATTCATCTAGCCAATAACTGGATGGCACTCAGGCAGCCATTTAGAAAGCTGGATCAAACTGGCCAATCAGTAGGCTGCATTCGAGAAGCCAGTCAGGAGGATGGATTCAACAACTGGCCAATCAGACGACAGATTTAAACAGTGATACCGTGAGGCAACATTTAGAAGGCCAGTCAGGAGGAAGGATTCAACAACTGGCCAATCAGACGACAGTTTAAACAGTGATACCGGGAGGCAACATTTAGAAAGCCAATCAGGAGGCAGGATGCCAATTAGAAGACAGGCCCGTGCTTCAAGTACGGCTCGGCTTGACCCGCCATCCCTCAAAATCCATGGAAGACAAGTGTCCAGGCTTTTTTCTGTCCTGCGCCGAAGTGGTGGAACGAGCTTCCCCTGAGTCGCTCGCTGTCTTCAAACCCAGACTGAAGACCCTCCTCTTCAGAGAATACTTGGGCGAATAGCAGAGTGGTCACCCTATTGACTTGTGTTTAGTAATGTCCAAACTTAGAGATATCTTTGAATTTTAGCCTATTCAAACTAGCTGAGGTTTTTTTGGGGTAAATAGCAAAGCACTTTTGTAAGTCGCTCTGGATAAGAACGTCTGCTAAATGCCTTAAATGTAAATGTGAACTATTTTATCAGGAGGCAGCATTTAGGAAGCCAATGCGAAGACAGGATTCAACAACTGGCCAAGTAGAAGGCAGATTTCAACAACTGGCCAATCTGAAGACAGGTTTTAACAGTCCTATCAGGAGGCAGCATTCAAGAAGCCAATGAAAAGGCGGGATTCAACAACTGGTTAATCAGAAGACAGGATTAAACTGGTATTTCAGGTAGCCAATCAGAGTACGATACGGATTGATATGGATTTAACTGCTCATTTGCATAAAGGTTGCCAGATTTCATTAGAGATTAGAAACTCCAGACATCTTTGATTTTATAATTTTATGAAAAAGTCAAACCTGAAGCTGAATGTTCTCAGTGGGAGGAGATGAGAGCAGAACAATTAGAGAGAAGTGTAATTAACCTACTAAACCACAGAGCTGCTCAGAAAGATAGTCATCAATCTAACAATTTATCAATCAAGGAGAAGACGTTGCCTGTACCATCAATTTATCTTGCCAAAAGTCTGATTAATATGAAATTAATTTCTTCATTGTGAATATCAATCACTCCTGAGGGGGGTTTCTATCATTAGCACAATAATTGCCCTTGTTTATTACAGGAAAGGGAGGATGTAATGAAGCAGGTTCACCCCCCCACCCCCCTGTGATTGTTGAGAACTTTGTCGCTGGACTACTTTTTTGGTGGAAAGAACATTCTAGACTAAAGGTTTGTGAAACCTTATATTAGCATATAACCCTATATTAGCAGATCCTCTGAATAACCAGAGGGAGAGAGAGAGTCTTCTAGCTGTCAGAGTGTTAAGTAGAGTTTGGCCTGGCGTTCTGCTGCTGCCTGGGCAGAAGGATTTCTGACAGGTTTTAGCACCCCTGAGAAATGGCCTCTTCTGCTCTTTTCATGTTGGATGACATTAAAACCGAGGTTGATGAAGCGCTGTGGACTAGAGAGGGGAGCGCGGGTAGACGACCCTGCAGGAATAGATTCAGCATAACACGATGAATGAGGCTGAAATGATGAGACATGTTAACCCCTTCCGTGGACTTGCGTCTATTACTTTGCTGCAGAGGTGTTTCGGTGGTTTCCAGGCCGAGCATCGCCTCACCCTAAAATCCAGCCTTCTCAAAAATGACCGAAACAGACTACAAGCACACATGATCCAACGCAACAATTGTGACGACCATTGTGCAGATGGTATTTCACCTTTCACACAAAGGTACGCCCCTGATTTCATCAGAATCTCATTACAATGGCACCAGCCAATGGGTGGGATATGCACTGTATGTCCAAATGTTTGTGGACACCCCTTCTAATGAATGCATTCAGCTACTTTAAGTGCACACACAGACACACACACAGCTTTTTGAGTCCCTGTAGAGAAATACTGCCAATAGAATAGGACCTGATGGAGCAGATAAATATAAGCCTATTGGCACCATGCCTAATGCCAGGTGTGGGCTAGAGGGATATAAGGCCTCCCCGCCGACATTGAGCTGTGGAGCAGTGAAAGAACTGTGTTTTCTGGAACGATGGTTGGTCCTACTTCCAATATTTTTGGGATGGCAGAGCTCTGCTCTAGATGATGGTTTCCTTGGCTTCCTTGGCTTCCTTTGTTTTCCTGAGAAACTCTTCAGTGGTTAGATATTTGAAGAACCACTGTTAGGTGAGACGTTTGGGAGTTATCTGATGCACGTAATTTTAGAGCATTATCTGCTGATACTGATGCAACTCTGAGGTTTTCGGGGTTTTTCAACCTCCTCTTTTACTGCACCCTAGACATGGTTAGATGATTCCCTTACATAGGCTGAAGGACCCACACTTTTGGTTAAGTGGTAGTACCCTGGCCACACCACCCAAGGGCATCAACAATTATGTGATAATAGGTTTAGGGTGCTTTCGCTTTCACGCCACAATTGTCAGTGGAATATACGTCCACAGCAGTGCGTTTTAAACTTTGGTCTTCCATCGTACTTTTTTCCAGTTTAAGTTACAGCTCTAATAAGAAAGCCCAAGCACAAAGACTCTCTTCATGCCCCAGTTCCAACGAGCCAGTAAAAGTGGGGGCTGTTCTTTGACTCTCCCTTGCCCTCTTTTTCACCGTGTGAGGACAACATGTCGATCTCGGGAACCTCCCCTTGGCAAGTTGTAATGGTTCCAGATGTTTAAAACTTTTTTTATTGTCCCCACAGTGGTTTGTGGTATACCTGAGCATTTATGTATTTATTTACTCATTACCTGCTTGGGTAGGTAAACAACCATCTGTCTTCTGATCTGATTTCCCATGATTCATTTGTGGGAACAATTATTGTCCTTGGGCAAGGGCCAGAGGTGATTATGTCAGACGGTCTCAAACGCGCCGAAGGTATCGTAAACGCAGGAGTGCAATACAGCAGGCTATCGAGCCTCATTAAGCGTACACAAGGCAGCACGTCACACATCAAAGTTCAGAAGAAGGCAGTAAAACAGTAAGATAGGTCGCAATATTTTGTTTTAATTAGGAAAAGAAGAGGGGTTACATATTAGTTACTTCTTACACAGTTTACAAAAATCTAAGCAAAACAGCTGCAAAACATGTCACATTTAAAATCATCTATACACAGGAGAATGTACACATTATAAAACACATATATACACTCTTTCAATATATTATTATATAAAGAATTTGCTTTTTTAACCTTAGACATTAATGCTGGAAGCAGAGCAGCTTGAAGAATGAGTGTTTTTATACAATACCTGTAGCTTTTTCTATGGAAGTTCTGAACCCAGATCCAGACGTATGGATAGGTAGTATTTTCTGTCAGTTGTTGGATCCCATTTCATTAACATATTTACTTTAGAACTGGTGGAGTGTAAGTGCCAAATTTAACCCAGGACGACTGACACACTGTCTGTAGAAAGCAGTCCTTCATGGGGCAGTGTCCGTGTCCACGTTCCGCTTATGTTCAACTCTCCTGCGGTCTGATATTAGTGAGCATCCATTTCAACATTAAAATAGTGTATTATACACATTGTCCACCCAACCTGATAACGACAACCAAGAAGCTATTCTGATTAGCTGCCCTCCGCATTTATAGACTGTAGCGTCCCCTTCAGAAATATCTGTTTTATATTGCAACGCAAATTCCACTCTGGAAGGAAGGATCCACAGAAAGTGTTCAGTGGCAAACATCAGATCACTTGAGAGTTTTGTGAGTTCACATATTTTGCTTCTGCAGTTTCTTGGGGGTTCAAGCTTTTAAAGTTAGTCTGAATGCTAGCAAGGAAGATTCAAAAGAGCTTGAAAAGAGAAGGTCAGTCTGGTCAGGCCAGATAATCTGGTCACTTTAGCAGGAGAAGCACTAGGATTAGAGCGACAAGGAGGGAGGACGAAGCTGTGGTGGCCCCGTTATAAATGTGTGGAATCCGTGGTGAGCTTTGCTTCAGAGTGCTGGGCGGAAGTGCCTTCAGGTCCTCCAAGGCCCCGTACGCAGCCATGGAGAACTCCAGATCTCCTGTGGTGAGGATGTCGAAGACGCACGACTGGAAGTAAACATCCTCCACCTGCAGCGTCTCTCTGCACTTGGTGGTGGCACGTTCTAGCATATCGTTGTGAGGGGCTAAGCCTGGCTTCAGTTCTCCTCCACCACCATCTTCCTCCTCCTGCTCGTACCAGGAGCCGAGGAGCCGGGGTGGACGCAGGCCCTGCTGCCGGGTGAGCACGTGGGCCTTGATGACCTCGCTGCGGGGACAGCCGTGCAGGCACAGCTGCAATCCGCCGTTCTCCTCCGCCAGCTCCTCTGGGATGCGGATGGCGAAGGTCAGGTAGCGGCCCACCTGCCGCACGATGATGGACGCGCCCAGGTAGCGGGCCTGGATCATCACCTGCCGCCCGCCAGTGCTCCCGCCACCGTCCTCCACGATCCACAGGCTGCCCCCCTTCCCGCCGCTGCGCGTGCCGTCCTGAAAGGCCAATGGAAGGTCCTCCGTGGTGGCCTGGTATACCTTTTGTTCAGTGCAGTCGTGATAGGATTTGAATATAACAGTTATCTGTGGACGAGAGAATTGGGATTAGAGAGTAACAGTGACAGCAATCAAACCTTCCCTCTCTGAAACTCAGGCTTAATATTGGTCTAAAGACTTCTAGTAAGTTCAGTAACTGCTGTGAAACTTTTACATGACGTTACGTTATTATGAAAGACTGATTTAGTCATTAAAATTATATATGAATATTATGAGGATCGCTGGTTCGAATCCTGGTTCATGCTGCTTGCCATCAGCAGCAGGAGTCTGAGGGACCACAACTGGCCTTGCTCCATCAAGGTTGGGCTGATGGCATTTCCTCTCCACATAACTCCTACTGTGATGCTGGTCAGCACAGGTGTTTGTTAGCTGTTGGATCAAAATTGGGGAGCCTAGCGATGCTGCATCAGTGGCAGTTTGAAAAGAGGTGGTGGCTGACTTAATATGTGTTAAAGGAGACATGTGCTAGTCTTCACCCTCCTGGTGTTGGAGGCATTGCTAGTGATAAGAGGAATTCACATTAACATGGATTGGGTAATTGGCTTTCCAAATTGGGTAGAAAAGGTGGTAAAATTAGAAATTTATTCTAACAAAAAAAGAAAATGATCAAATATAAATCCTGCAGTGCAAGCAAGATGCAGCATCCTCCATTCTTTCTGGTGTGAATTATCATTTCTCACCACAGTGTGGCAGCAGGAGAACAGAAAAAACTCACATATGAAAGAAGTATGACAATTTCTAAGCATGAACTGCCCAATCCACTTCCACACAGAGCAACTATCTGTTTGGAAGCAGCTGATTTTTAATTTTTCAATCATATAAAGAACATACTGGACTGCTAAGAAACTACGGCCACTAATAATAATAATAATAATTGTTAAATCACGCTGAACACAGAGCTGTACATATACAGTCATGAGGAGCAGACCTTAATTTCATATGTTTCATAGTAATTTTGCAATGTATTATTATTAAGGTACTTCTCTGGTTTCAACGAGTTTCCAAAAATTCAACATTACCAGCAGATCTGTAAAGATTCTCTAAACAGTAAGCAACTGGATACTATGTATGCTATGTAGACAAATCCAACTGTATCAAATACATATATCCCCAACTGTACATGTAGATGTTTTTTTTTTCATTTCCTCATCAACAATTTAGAAACATCAATGAGCTTCAATGTTTGATCTTAATAAATCAAATCAATCTTTTTTTTAACACTGTCCTGATCTGATAGATTGGGGCTGATCCAGGCATATTATAATAGATCAGGTATTGATAGGTATTTAAAGCTTAATCCAGGTCTGATCTTTGGTTTTGACTTTGTTCTTCCAGAGTGCCTTTTGGCGTTCTCTAGGTGCCAATAACAGACATTATTCACAGTCTGAAGCAGTGAGCACCGATCCCAAATAATAGTGATACAGTTTAGAGTCTGCAGCGTGGAGTTGTTTTATATTGGAACAAGAGAACCTACTATCCTTGAGTTTAAACAGCTTTTCCTAGCCATTTCTGCTTAAGTCTCTAAACCATATGAGGAATTACACTCCCTCCACTTTACTCTTGAATTATGGCTGGATAGAAAGAAACCGTCGCAGAAACACACAGTTTTATACCAGGTTCAAATCATAGTCTGTAAGATAAGAGTGGACAGTACATTGCCGTTCACTCCAACTGCAATGTTTTGAAGCCAAAAGATGGACGAAATGGAAGCTTGTCTGCACTTGTTCAGTAGAGGAAAACTGGACGTAGAGAATATGTAGTAGATACGGGAGGCAAACCCCACCTGTATTTCTTAATGGCAAGCCCTCCTCTGCTTGTCCTTACTAGGAGTGCACACAGCGACTGAAGTTGATTTACATTAAAAACGAGAAAACGCATTTACCAAACAATGATGGCTCAATCAAGAGCACAACCAACCAAGTCTGTGAGTACATCAATATGCCATTTATTGTCTTAAAATACCTGCGCGTTCACAATATCAACTTGCTTACAGCTGTCAATCACCTAATTTGCAACCCCCCCCTTGACTGGGGGTGACATAGTCATTTAATAGTCATTAACTCCCATAAAATGCCTTAATTGTGAAGAAAAACACTTGGAGGGTATTTATGTTGGAGGAGCTTGCAGAGCTTTGTAAATTTGAGAACTGCCAGAACCTTACTGGCAAAACAAAATATTGGCTGTGTAATTTTAAATTCAAATATCCAGGGTTAAACACTGTACTGCAGCCAGCCACCAGAGGGAGGAAGAGAGTAGAGTCTATGGATCAAACTGAGAGATGGAGGCTAATGCACACACACACACACACACACACACAAACACACACACACACACACACACACACACACACACACACACACACACACACACACACGTCATGGCGAACTACATTACGTTATATAGTAATTAACAGTATATAATAGAGTGTGTACCACATTACACACACATGCATGAAGTGCAGCATTTCACTGCAGTATTTTAACGAAACTGCGAGCTGAATGATCAGTCGGTCTGTACTGCAAGATTTTAAACACATCATAAAACGATCAAGTCGAAAACCAGACTAAATAAATCAGTCATGTTATCAAATTTGACTTCAGTATTAACCCCTTAGAGTCCATAGCCGACACTTCGTCACTTTCATCTCTGCATTACTGTCATAATTAACGTCAGTTTCATAGGCCTTATAATAGATCCCTGTGGGACTCCATTAGATATGCTAAATCAAAACTGTTCCCAAAGAATGCATAATTGTTTCTGCATAAGGATTAATAACTGATTAATAATCCTATGGTTAATTCGCAGCACATCTTACCCTAAATTGTGTTGTACTTTTATCGGGGGACAAAAAAAAAACATAAAGGGACGGGACATAACTAGTTCTAAAGGTGTTCTTTTGGTTTAGGTGTTCTTGCAAGAGAAGAAAGACTGCTAGGCTGCTAGGATCGTTAACCCTTTATGCTCTGTGACTTTTATTACACCCTAAGGTTATTACAAGTGTGTGTGTGTGTGTGTGGGGGGGGGGCAGGAACCACCTTTGGTTCTAAGGAGATTAAGAAGTTAAGGAAGGTACAAATAATGGGTGTAAACTGCATCAGCAGCCATTACAAACATCTTGTTTAACTACAGAGGACTCATCTACCAAACAGGAGGCTCTTCAGGCCTCGTAGATCAAATTAATCAGTGCACCACAGTTACTTCATCATTTGCTGATGGCTTACCTTATTGGTCGCTGTTGCACTTGATCCTTCCACAACCGGCACGTTTGTGACCTGTACCGATAGGTAGCGATTATGAATGAGTGGCCAAGCGCCCTCAACTCTACATGTCTGGAACTCATCTCTGAACGTCCGCAAGTGAGGGTCCCCAAATAATCCACAGTGGCCATACTTCTTCTGCTGTGCTGCGGGGCCAGAGGCCAGCACCCGGCTTTCGTAGTCGCAAACGTCTACCACGGCCGGCCTGGAGGTGCTGGGGGCTTTGGCCGAAGACGTGGGGCCGTCGCTGGAGCAGTTGTGCTGGGCGAAGAGCTCCTTGATGCGGAACACAGCCGAGTGGTAGACCAGGTCTCCTCTGCAGCCGCGGGCAGTGCGCCTGGTGCACAGGGAGTAGGCCCTCAGGGCGATGCAGTAGTCGACGTCTGTGAGGACCTCTTCCTGAAGGCCACCGGAGGGAGAGAAAGAGGCCACGTACTCCGCATTACACCTCTGGATCCGACATGTCTGACAGTACACTGTGGGGAACAGAGAGAGAGAAAGTATGAGTTATGTACAGGGGAGGATAATATTTAAAGGCCTAAACAAGGAAGACCTGAGCTTGCATATACATGTACAGTGCATGTAGGTCAGTAAAAGTATATTCAGTTAAGCTAAGTTAAGCTAATCTTGCTTTATTGTTAATAAGCGGTGCATATTTTCAGAGGTTTACCAGTGGTTTAAAATGTAAACAGCCCAAAAGCCTTTTGCATCATCTGAAATGCCAGTCATCATTTGTCAATATGGTTAAATTGTACATAAAATAAGACTGTGAAACTATTGTACTCTTAGAAGTCATAGCATGTCCAAAACTGAGGGAAATGAATTATTGCAAAGCCTAATGTTTATATCACAGTTCACAGAAGAAGAAAATACATAAATAAATCAATGCAATGATGCTGTATCATCTACGAAAATATTGAGTAAGATTGCACTAGGCATCTAGGTACTAGACTGGGTAAAATAATGTGATTGGGACATCCACCGTCAAAAATACTGGTAGGGTATTGAGTAAAGATGGCCATGTATCTGGTCGAGGGTCTGCATCTGTCTGATGTCAGCAGAAAAGCATGATCAGACTGAACAAATACAATCCAAATCTGCAACAAATCTAGCCTGAAACAGGCACAACCACATTGTGTGATGTCCTGTTGTTAGCTGTGTGAGTTTCTTCAGGCGTTAAAGCGTGTTGAAGTAGTTTTGGCTTGATGACCTACTGTTAAGGTATTTAAGATTAACTGTGGTGGGCAGAAGTTAATTCTTCACATAACAGGGCATAGATGAAAGTAGATCACAACCAAAATACACCATAGGACATGGTATGGTAATAAGACTGTAACTACATCTTAAAAAACAGAAAACACACCAACAATCAACAGATTAACAAAACACAGAAACATAGGCAAGCAAAAATGTACTAAATCGTTTCAAGGGGACAAACTATGACCCTCTGACCGCAAACATGCCCAAACAGAGGCTTTCTCCAGCCAGAAATGCAAAGAAAACAGTCCATGTTGTACTTCACTAATTGTCCTTTAATGGCAAAGGAAATCGGAAATCCAAAAGTAATGGAACATAATTAGACTCTAGATGGTTCTGGGAGGGCGTAATCAACTGATTGCAGTTAGAATAGCTCATTAAAACAGAAATATTAAAAGGACTCTGCCCTGTAGCAACATAGGATGAAAAGAACATGTGAACTCCACCATATGTAGTAACCGAAAATAATGTTTAGCGGTGGGTGTATGCCAAACATATTAGCTTGAGCTGAAAAATCAACACAATTCCCCCTTCACCAGATTCATACTCCATCAGCCAATATATGCTGTTGTGTCTGAATTTTCCTTAGTTTTGCATTGATATGAGGCTAACGTGGCCAACAAGTATCATTAGCTAAAGCAGCACCAATCAGCATCATGCAAAATGCATGCATTAACCAAGGCATACTGTAAATATTATCAATACATTATTTATAAAAAAGGCTTTAATGTGGCTTTAACGTATGTTTATCCATTTAAAGTTCAAAACTGATGCTCTACTGTAAAACTACAGAATAAAATTTCAGATACCAAGTAGTCTCTGTCTGAGGGTAGATGCCATACTTTGACAGCACCTGTGGCAGGAGCTACCTGGATGTCCCGTGATGACACTTCCTATTTCTTTTTCCCCACATGACTGTATATTGTAGCTGTTTAATAATAAACTCTTTAAAATCTTCAAAATGGTGACTTTACAGTGACTTTTCTGAACTTGAGTTGAAGTTATTGTAAAATAAAGGTTTTGTTTCAAATAATTTAGAGCATTTCTATTGGATCCAGAATTATTTACACAGTGTACAGTCAAATGACGGCGAAAACTATAAACTGAAACTTGAAAACCAAACTGAAAATTGAAGATACATATTTTTCACTTGACATCTGCAATATCTGTCATCTGACATCATTCTTTCCAAACTGAAATATAAAGAAATATATTCAGGCCACATGTGAACTAGAGAGAGCTATAGTAAATGTCTAATGCTGTGTTTAACGTTGTAAGGCTGATTACCGTAATAACGCCTTTACATCACATATTATATATATAAATATATATTATAATTATATATATATTTTTATATTATTATTAATATATATAATTAAATACATGCATAATTAAAACAAACAGTCACTGTTATTTTTTTAATCACTTAACTTCTATCCACAACGACAGAAACAAACTAGGCGCTTCACATTAAAAATAATTTAACATAATTTATTAGGATCTTTTAATAAATTATGGTAAGTCGAAATTAAATGAACTTTTTTTTAAGTTAAAGCACCATATTTTATTAATGTGTAACATCTCTAGCTTTGGAGGTTTAGCCCTTTTCTTTAGTAAAGTGTCTAAAGCTGTGTTGAACGTTGCAAGGCTGATTACCGTAATAACGCCTTCGCAACACATACACTAGTATATACGCGCACACACAATTCAAATAAACAGTGAAGGACTGGTCGAAACTTGCCTGGAAAACGTACTAACCGATCCAGCCACACATTTATCATCGTCCAAAAAGTTACCTTTTAGCTTTTAAAACAAATACAACTTCAAAATAATGTGACCGAAACAAACCACAGAGGACTCCGTGCCTTAGCTAGCTTTGCGTTAGCCTTGCTAGTCTCCAACTTATATATGAAGTCAGTAAAAACAACGAGTAACTTCGTTAGCCAGCGAGAAATACCCCTTAAGTTACTTTCCCGGAGACCACAAGAGTCAGATCACATGAAACCCGCGATTCGTATTAGAAATTAACCTCTACTTTCAGCACCGTTACAAACAATTTCACAACTCGGGCGTAGCTTAGCTTAGCATAGCGTAGCGTAGCATGCCTGCGTTGTTTGCTGGCTAGTCGGGCTGCAGCGCTTACTGCTGGGGTCGTTTTCTGGCGCAAATGCTCTAGCAAAGGCTTTAATGGGTCCAAGATTGTACCCAACATGGGTGGTAAACTTCCAAAAGTGGCATGTTATAAACACTGTGCCTCAGACTCCGCGTTTGTAACTAAAAAAGTTGTTTTTAAACTTTCCGTGCATTGCATTGGCACGGCAGGGCTGCTGCTGCTGGTAGACCCGCTACAGAGGGGGAAGCAGCGCTCCGCGACAGGTCTACCAGCAGCTCTGCCATGCCAGTGCGAAGACGAACAGCATGCCTCACCAGGTCGGAACAGCAGGCACAGCGAAAGCATCACCAGGCAAATCCAGTTCCAAAGCTGCAGCTTAGCCAGGTTGAAAGGTCCGCTTCTCCCCATGCCAATCCATTCAGTTAGAATGGGGCTCTCCGGCTGCTGCTGCTGCTGCTGCTCCTGCTGCTGCTCTTCGGCGCTGAAGCTGCGAGAAGCCACACAAACTTTTTCATCTCTCCTCCTAAAGCAGAGAGGCCCTCCAACAGCTCTAAAGAAAGACCCTCACGGGTGGAGCCTCGAGTTCGCCAGCCCCCTTTTGGATGGCGACTAGCAGTGATTAGGAGCCCCCTTAACTGGAGCCAGTAATCAAAAATGAGGACAAACTGACTAATAAACAGAGGTGGGAATAGTGACCAGTTACATTTACAGAGGATATTTTACCTGTGCTCTGGTCTATTCAGAAAGGACATGCTTTTACTTTTGGGGTTAATTTCATTGTGTTCAGTTATTGCATAAAAATAAAAATATTATGTTTTTTTTTTAAGTTTAGGTAACTCACATATTTATTTAATTATTTTATTTATTTATTTATTTATGTATTTATTGTAGGAAGCTGGCCAGTAGACAGAGGCAGGTGTAGTAACTAGTTATATTTAATCTGTAATCTGTATATCTATATCTGTCTTCTAAAGTACTTTTATAAAGAATCTGCTCTTACTTCTAGGGTTATTTTAATGTAAATAAAAACCCTAAAAGTTTTTAAAATAATAATTAAAAAATAATGAGAAAATGATTTGTTTATTGCAATAAATATAAATTGCTACTGCAATTAAAGTAATAGGTTCTTCTTAAGTTTTGGTAACACACAACATGTAATTAAACCTTTTCAAGTTAAAACACCTATTTATGTATATATGTATGTATGTATGTATGTATTTATTTATTTATTTATTTATTTATTTATTGAACGATTCCAAAAAGACAACGGAACAAACTTCAGTGTATATGCTGAAGTAGCCCAGTGCTCAAGTCATATTTGCTTCTTTGTTTGTTTGTTTATACAGATATAAACAATTACTATAATAACTTACTGAATATATATTAAATTACCATAACATATTTAAATAATTTCATTTTTTTTGTCTATTTTACTTGCTTACTGTTTCACCAAATAAGCAATAATAGATAGATACTATACTGAAATTCTGCAGCCAGTAGCAATTATCAATACATTACCATATCAATAATACATTACATATCAATATTAGTAATCACAATACAGTACAGTAATACAATACAATAATTCGATAATAACAATAAATAGAATACATGTAAAATATATTCATAAAATGTGCATAAATATGCAAAAATGCAAAAAAATATGCATTTGAAACCAACCAGAGATGAAAGGCAGTGCAGTTATAAAGAATAAAGAATGAATAATGTGCAGGAGGAGTGGGTATCAGCAAATTATAATACTGAATAACTATGTTATATAAAGTGTCAGTACTGCCCATGAGTGCCGGTGTACATGATGTAGTATGCTAAAGTATTCATTAATGAAGTATTAATTGATAAATAATAAGTATTACTTAATAAATGCCAAATGTTGAATGATAAATTCAGGGCTATAAAACAAGTGAATTTGTAAATAGGGATGAGCAATACCACTCCTTTTGGTTTCAGTTCTTTTTGTGTGACAGACCAATATATCCCAAACCCAGTATTGAAACTGTTTAAAATCTTTACAAACATTTTTTTGGACTTCAAAAGTTTCGCATGTGTCTAATTTTAACTGTTCAGAGGAATTACGTAACTCCAAATGATCTGTTGAAATCCCAAAAGAACATCAGAAGTTCAAGTGCAGATCTGATGTAATCCCTGCACCAATAACTTGTTGGAGTAGTGTGGGGAAAAATTACATTCAGCTCTTTAAATGGAAAGGGCCTGTATGTGGGTCCACACTCCTGTTACTCGATCATAGCTACTACAATAGCTATTACGTACAGATCGATTTTGTAATAGTTATGGAATAAATTATATTACACTCTGTTTAACTTTCAAATAGATGGAACCTTTGGAAAAGCATATTAATACAAATAATGATATTATGCATTACTGTTTACCTAAACCTCATTAAAGCTCTTACTTGTTTAAGAGTAGATTTCTAACGTCCATTTGGAGCAGGCAGGGGTTCTGAAACACAGAAGGCAGCAGGTTCAGTTTAATCAGATTTATCAGTTAAATAAACATTTAAAATTTTTAAAAAGTCACATTTTACATTTATGACATTTGGCAGGAACTTGTTTGACTCCAGAGCGACATTTATGAAAGGATATTAAAGGATTCATTAAAGAATTTTTAAAGCAACCATATGCAATAATTTCAATTTCTTGCTTTTAGAATTTTAAGCCACCATTAAAGAAAATGCTTTTCACACACATTTAACAAGCTGAGAGATACAGAACCGTCACTGGACGTGAAAGAAGCGTGTGGGCCGAGGAGGTAGAGAAGGAGTTTACAGGATTTTACATGAAAATGACCTGGTATATGCGGCATTATGCAGTTCTCGCGGGCTTTATCCTGCTCGCGTTACCAGAGTTGAATACTGTGGTTTCTGACGTGCTGAGCCCAAAGCAGCCAGGATGGCAGCACTATTCTCCCTATTACAGGTCTGTGGGGCATCAGAATGATTTTGAAGCTGTTTTTTTAAGGTAACAATGTTACATACTGTTGCTTTAATGCTAATATAGATATGCTGCCTTCAGTTCTTTGTCTAACGGTATGATGCTATGACAGGTGGTAGCCTTTGGCAGGTGATCAGTGTCTTAAAGAAGTAGCTTTACCAGACCTACTAAAGTTGTAGCCACCGTTTAGCTTGTTATCATTTGCAAATGCTAATTGATGGGTGTTAGCAACATTACCTTTTATATATTTTTTTTATCAATTCTTGAGTTTATTAACCATTTGGGACTTGTTGCTCAGGGCTATATCTGACCTTTTCCACAACAATAAGTGCATTAGTGTTGTCTGTGGCAGAATTAATTACATGGTTGCTCTAGTTGGAGAGGGCTGGCTGCTCCAAAAAAGCCATTCCTCTCTCAGGCCTGTAAGGGTATTGATACTACAGAGGCATCATTCAGATTCAGACCAGTGAAGCAAACATTTTCATTCACTCAGGTGGACGGATGGGTGAGCCTCTTACAAGCACCTCCTGCCAGCAGACGGACGGACGAGGGTGATGGGCGGAGAAAAGGCCCTTTCTTTCCCCAGAGCTTGGGACCATATTACATTGCATGATCCAGTGAATATACATATTGGGGGGTTTGGTGTGGTGTGGGGGGGTTGCTGGGGGGTGCATGTCAATTACTGAGATGAATCAGGTAAAAAGGAAAAGAGAAGAAAGGAGGGAAAAAGAAAGAAAGAATAGGTCAGTGCATTTCTCCTGACACTGACTCACTTGTTCTTTATACAATAGGCGAATGATGTCAGGCTGGTAAAATTAGCCCTTCGCTTCTCGGCAAGTCTGAATGCCAGACCAGTGAGAGGGCAGGAGAGAGCCAGAGAGTTCGAGTCAGCTAGAGGAATAGAGTGACTACATTTATGGTTGGTAAAAGTGAAGAACACAGCAGCATAAGGCCATTGGCGACCAGCCTAGAATGTCATCTCTTGAGTAAACGTATAAAATGAAAAAAATGGAAAGGGGCTGAAGTGGGATCAGCCAGTATCGGCGAAGAACAGCTGAACGTGACAAGGCTGACCAACTGTCCGAGGTTTTACTCATGCCTTAAATGGCTGTGCGAAAAGGAAGGAATGAGAGGAGGAAAGAAAGAACGAGAGGAGGAAAGAGAGAGAGAGAGAGAGAGAGAGAGAGAGAGAGAGAGAGAGAGGGAGGAAGAAGTATTGGGTTTCCACTGACTGTATGTCTGGGCAGCTGCATATGGTCCTCATTATGGCGCTCACACGGCGGGCGCAGATCCACACTGTGCGGCTTGTTTTTGTTATTAGGGCCATCACACTGCGGTATGGAGGCAGCCAGGCACACAGGTTTGGTCTGCTGGCTGCACTGCGAGGGCCTTAACGGAACACTTGAGGGGTTTTCAACCTGATCTCTGTCTGCTGAATTTGTAGCACACAGTCATTTGCCACAGACGATCATTCAGACACATGTTGCTGTGCTTCCAAAAGACAAGAAGCCAATTTGACTCAAAGCACATTTGTAATAGAAGCTAATGGGCCTTGCTTCAGTGTTTTGAGTCCACAGTTTGTTCTGTTCTTTTCTCAGTAAAGGGAAGTTATTGCCCATGCTAACTGATTATGGTATTAGTATCATTTGGGTTGTTTGAATATTGTTTAAATATATTATTGCTGTCCAAAACTCTTCAAAATGGCAACTTTACATGAGAAGGAAAAGATTTTCTGAAAGTCATTTGGGAGCATTCATATCTTAGAATATAGGGCAATGCATCACAGAATTTTGAGAAAAGAGAAAAATGGAGATACAAGGTTTTGCATGGCAGTAACAAGATATTTTTATATAGCGACATCATTTGAACATATATATATATATATATATATTATGTTTTGAAATTATGATTTAAAAATCACAAAAAATAGGGTTGCACGGTTTTGTAGAACAGCGACGCCATATAAAACCTTGTATCTCCATTTTTCATTGTTCATGGTTGCTCTACTTGGAGAGAGCTGGTTGCTTCAAAAAAGTCACTCCTAAGAAGGTTTTCCATTCTCCTGTAAAGTTGCCACTGTAGATATACACGTTTGGTAACATTAGCACCACCTGTGTAATATTGAGTAGGCCTCCCTTGTGCCACCACAACAGATCTGACCATTAGAGGCATGGACTCCACAAGACCTCTGAAGATCTCCTGTAATATCTGGCACCAAGACGTTAGCAGCAGATGCTTTAGTACTGTAGGTTGTAAGGTGGAGCCACCATGGATTACATCAATGAACCTTAGCCCATGACCCTGTTGCTGGCTCACCTTGGAGGCAGGTACTGACCACTGCATACCAGAACAAAACAAATGTTGTGGAGATGCTCTGACCCAGTCGTCTAGCCATCACAGTTTGGCCCTTGTCTCAGAACCTTATGCTCGCCCATTTTCCCTGCTTTTAACACATCACATTTGAGGACTGACTGTTCATGCGCTGCATTAATTGAACATTGTGAAAGAAATGAGAAGGAAATACAATGTTTAACTGTTCTAGGTATCTACGTCGAGTACTGTGAAAAGTAGGCTTCTGCCCTGTTGATCTCTCAGCTGTAACAGTACATAGGCTAGTTAGAGGCTAGCTAGTGGCTAGTACCTCACTATAGTAGCACCTCTGCTTGCTGGCTATCATCTCCCACCGGCATCCCTTCCCAAAATGAAAAATGTGTCCGCACCATGTAAAAATAAGGAAATACACACTGGTGCAGGTTACAGCTCCATCGCATTTCAGCCATTAAACCAAACTTAACTGGCTGAGTGGCTCTGAAGTATAGCTCAGGGATTTGCTTTAGAGGGGAGCGGAGATTGGGTGTTCAGGGCAATTATCATCGTAGATAACAGAGACAGAAGTGTGAGGGCCTATAAGAGGCTGCTCCTGATAGCATCTCTGCTGAAGAATCCCACTTAGCCGCTTTGATTGATGGCCGACCAGGCTCTTGGGGGTAGGCGAGGTACGGGAAGTGGGGCCTTTTGGGGCAGTTCAAGTAGCTCTTTTAATCTCTGACAGCGACAATTTGTTATTTTCTGATTAGCATGCTTATGTAAGCATAGCCTAGAAAGACTTCAAAATGCTAATAAACTGTCCTGACAGTGGAAGTGGCTTAGCTGTAAAATGTTGTTGGATATCCTTTCTAATGGCTGCATTCAGTTAGTATAAGTTGCTGCCATTGCTGACTCAGATGTGCAAATGCACACACGCGCACACACCGCTTGTCTAGTCCCTATAGATAAGTACTGCCAATGGAATACAGTAGAGGCAGTTACTCCAGCAAAGGCAGGATAAACCTTGATTGGAAGAAACAATAAATGAGCAGGTGTCCCAATACTTTTGTCCTTATAGTATGTCACAATACTATACAATAGTATAGTACAATCTGGCCTTGACTTTCATTTTTTTAAATATCTTTTTATTCCCTCCAGACCCATTCCCTGTCCAACGCTGACTAGCTGTTTGTTTCTCGTCAGTTGAGGAGATGTTCAACCTATCTTCAGTTTGATCAGGGCTTTTGAAAACCACAAAGTACAAAGGTAACCTAAAACTCAGGGTCAGGAGGTCTTGGTGGCTTTGGTCAAGAGCCTTTGTAGAAAGACACAGAAAGGGGGAGGTTGTGCGTTGGCGAAGCCTGTGATCTCCCTCACACTGGACAAGAAGCTAAGCTAACTGGAACCAATGCATACCTGAGAGCGGTCATTTCACTGGGCCCAAGTTTCTGAGTTAGGTGTTCAGGTCACTGTAGCTTTCACCAAAACTTCAGAGTGATATTTGCCATAATTGATTCTGTCTGATTTTAGCTTTCTGATAATGTTTAAGAATCAGTATCTCATTTTTAACTACTACATACAGCCTTACCTTTCTAAGGTTTTAGTTTTTTGTTAAGGATCATACAGCTTCTAAGTTTACTTGGATATATATTTACTATGTCTAATGATAAGACAGAATTGGACAATTATAGTAGTATTACTTGGTAATGTTAATTACCATGTTAATTGTCATTAAGAGTATAACAAATTATTCACAGTTTGGCAGTCTATTTAATGTTGTCTATTATTGCTATTATTGGAGTGACTGAGATGAGAATCCAATATGCCCTATTTTATGAAATGATATAACTATAGCACCCTACCTTCATCATAAATACCATTCCAATGAAACAATATTGACTAAAATTAGATGACTTACATCACTTTTAACCCCATCATATCTTTTAACCCCTTTAATAGCCTATGGGCCGTCAGCAGGCCAAAAATTTTATTGCAAACTTCCATTACCACAGAATAGCCCCACCAGTTTGTCCAGAAGTCTCTGTAGTTACTGAATAATACACCTTTTAAAAGGTGTTAAGAAGAACTAACGCAACATGACGCCTTTCAAGTTGTATAATGATAAATACCTTTGCATTTAGTCATCATCTCTCCAACACTCTAAACTCTACTGCTGTTTTTTCAGCCATTTCTTTTTTTTTACTATAATGTTTTATTTTTTTTGCCAAGTTCTTCAGTTTCTTTCGGCGAACACTAAGGGCCGTGAAGGGAGAGCAGTCTGAGGAAGAGAAGCAGTGCAAATTCTCCTAAATACCCTCTCTCCCACTCAAACACCTGCTCTGGATCTCATTTCAAACCCCTCAGCTGTTGCAGGGCAGTGTGTGGGAGCGCACAATGGCCAAATAAATCCCCGGAATCAAATGGGACTTCACTCTCAGCCTCTTTTTTTTTTTAGTCCAGAAATTCAGGCATGGGAACACGGTGCTCTATTCACTTAAGACCGTCTATACAAAAAGTACCGCTCATTTTTTTATTATTTTGTGTAATCCAGTAACTCCTGCATATGTAGTCCAATTTTTACAGGTTCTTAAGGCCAGGGTAGGGCCTTACACAATTGCCACAATGTCTGCTGCTACTGCTTTAGCTACCCAACATATTTTTATCTGTGCTTACTGATGTCCAGGACAGTATCTTATTGAGAAAATACATTAGACAATGCATGCTAATCTAGATTACACTTAAAAACAAGGGGTTTCCAAGGATTTAGTAGTACTGGCAATGTTTCCACATTGACCCACGACAAGTCAAAGGACCGTTTAAATGCATAAAAGGTTTTCTGCCTGGTTAAATTGTTTTTCAAATGCAAGGATTACCTCTTATAAGTGGTTATTTAATGAAAACATTGTATATGAACACCAAAAAAGGTGCTTAGCTAGCTCTCATTACTTAGCTTTATATCTCCAGTGCAAAACTAATAACACAACCTTCGAGCACCAAACACATCCTGGCTGATTGAAGGTGGAAAGTGTGTAAAGGGACATTTGGGCCAAATGATCACTTTACATGTTTCAGTTATTTTAAAAAAGACCTTGGCCATGGTGCTTTAGATGTATTTAAGAGTGGGGCTGTAAAAAGGAGATGGAGATGAAGACCAGAGCATCCAGTAATTTAACGCTGGTGCAGAAAGTCAACATTTCAGCCAATCATCATGAAGTTAAAGCACGGAACAAGGGGCATGTTCAGCTCAGAAGTCCAAAAGGCAATATGTTGAACTCAAAAAAGCTGCACATATAGACCAAGTTAGAATGTAGTTTTCGTGTAATCACCAGAAAAGATGCACAGTTATTAATAACTATTAAACTGCCATGAGACTGCGTCAGATATGTGTGTGTTTGCACTCACAGAGAAAAATGTAAGTGTATAGTATTTAAAGGAACGGTTTGAGGCATTAGCTGATGATAAAACAGCACTGCAGAACAAGAACAAGCCAGCATATATTTAATGTGGGTCCACATCATGGACAAATGTTCATGACAATCAGAGTAACCACACCACAAAGAGGCTTAATAATGATGGCAGGAAACCCAAACAGAACTTACCTTGGATCTTTGCGGCTGCAGTGCGTGGTGGAAGGGCCAGCGGAGGAGCATTTCACAGCGAGAGGAGAATTAACAATGCTTTCCTGTCCGATTATGCCATGTGTCTACGTCCAGCATTGCTCTGTATAAGGAGATAGCTAGATAGCTCAGAATTAATACACATGACAACAGCTGTCCTTAAAAGAATCGGCACTTTGATTAGCCTCTGCCTGAGCGATGTTCTCTGATTCCTGGATATTGGGGAAGGGAGATTAGAGGGAAAAAAAGAGAGAGAAAAATGCAAACACATTCACATGCATGCACACAAACATGCACAACACACACACACACACACACACACATTCAGAGGCTTTGACAACATGTGTCGCCCTTGGCCCGCGTCCATATTCTCCAAAGTCCAGAAAGACAGACTGAGTGAACGCGCTGTATGGTAAAGCCATGCTGTTAATATGAGCATGTAAAGTTATGCAGTAAATGAATGAGGGGTCTGTGTGCTATCGGGCCGTTTAACGTGCTACATATGTCATATAAGCTGGAGAATCCACCACCGTTTACCGCTTCTCCATTTATTCTAAATATGTGTTTAAACTCCTAAACCTGAAGGCTTGCATGTGGCCCTGCAGTTTCCACACACTGTAGCGTCCATATTAGTTTTATAGTAGCTACTGAGTAATTTATGATAGCTGTGGAATAAGAAGCCTTGACTTTGAGAAAGTTGATGTATGAAAAACATACGTATCACTGATGATATCTTGCAAAAATGCAGTTATTTTATGCTTCCACAGGCAACATATATTCACACAACCTGATTGATATGGAAAAACCTGGGATTTAGCTTACCCAGATACTGTAACTCGCTGCTTACCGCTTCCTCCACGACTGTATTTTCAATTTACTCCTGTTTGGTTGGAGAATCACGAATCCAGAAACCCCCATGGGGCAACAAACCATCAAGTCAAAGACAATCATGATGAAAACAGTAGTAGTAGTAGTAGTAGTAGTTTAACGTTGGCTAGCCATTTGTCACCTTTGTACTGGTGCTGAAAAACTAGCTGGTTTGATGATTCCAAGGAATGTTCTCCAAACAATGGAATAAGGAGCCATGCTTGCTGCTGTCCTTTCTTTTAAATAGTAAAATAATAGAAAATGGATTATAACTGTTATAAGACATTTATTAAATGTCAAATACTGTCAAAGCTACTGTGTTACACATAGTATTTATATAGTGTAGAGGTTGTTTGTATAGTTGGTAATGGCTGTATGGCCATTTGAGGTAAACTCTAGGGTTTACAGCTTTTCCACAAAAATAAAAAGCTAGAAACATAAAAATGATGTCCAAATAATTTGATTTGCTTCATATTTGGTGTGTAATGGCCTACGCTCAGAAAGGAGTGCTTGAAAATACTTTTATTAAAGTTTACAGTAATTGATTTGTCTAAACTTGTCTAATGTTTGACTATATACATTTTATCAATCGCCCCTTTGGCGAGTTGTAACCAAGTTGTACTCAGTCGTTCACATATAGGCCTGTATGGCTTATGTATGAACTCACAATAAACTATAGATTATTATTAATAATGAGGAGAAATGGCATCTGCCAATGCATCCTGGGGTTAAAGCTCCTTCAAATGATTATTAAAATGCCCGTCTGTAGACACATGCTGAGTGACATGTTGTGTGTTATTATAATGTCATAAATCTGGGGTACTTGACTGCAGCTCGCCAGGTATTAACTTGACTCAAAATAACAGTTGGACGCTTGTATGTAAGTTGTCTAAAGAAAGGCCATTGGCCACCGGCTATTCCCACTTTGTTCAGATTCCTTTTTGTTTCTGTCAAATATTTTCAAACGAGCAGCTGTTCAAATATACAGCTGCGCCGGCCTTTCATTCCAATAGCAGTGATTACAAATCAAGCCAGTGTTGTCTTTGAGTTGATCCATTGCTATTTCAACAAGTAATCCTCCCTCTCTCCTGCTCTCATGTGCAGGCGCTCGCTTGGGCACACACACAAGTTTGTTTTTATACCTTTTCTGGCTGTGTGGTCAAACATTTGTGCCATATAAATTATATATATATATATATATATATATATATATATATATATATATATATATATATATATATACACACACACACACAGACACACATATCTGAGCTAAACAAACTCTAGCTAACTAATTTTTTTTATTATTTTACCCAACTGTTCGCTGCTAAAAGCTAAACAAAAGGTATGCTGTCTGGTAGTTCTTTGGTTCATTTATCATGGCTAATTCTGGGTTTTCTATGTGTTTAGAAGAAGCTGTGGGATAATACTAGCTAGCAATGTAGCACAATAAAGAAACCGAGCCTACACAGACTACATGTACCCGTTCTGAAGTTCAGGGAAGGCTGCTTTAATTGAAGGTTGAAGTTTAGGGACAGCTGCTTTAATTGCTCTTTGTTTCAGGGCATTGCAAATAGAATTGGCTAAAATAGACCTCCGGCTTTTGTTAAAAAGGGTAAATGTAAGGTAACTGTCAGTCATAAAACACAGTAAGTATGCATATCGCTTTGTTGAGTTACGTTAAGCTGCAGAAGATCTGTCGGGCTTGTTGTTTGCTCTTTTTATGACTGATAATGCTGGGTTTTCTATATGCTTGGAAGCTGCCATGTGTGATAATACTAGCTAGCAATGTAGCAAAACAGCACAGATGCAGAGTATTGAAGATAAAATTAGCTACAATTAGCAGCTAAACTAGACTTCTGGCCTGAGGAAACGAAACTTGTAGGTGAGAATATGCTGTTCAATCATAAACTGTAGTCGAGCCAAACAGCTAACTTTTGTTTTTTCAACATTACCTGATTATTATCCGTTAAAAGCTGCACAGAAACTATGCATATTGGTTTGTTACTTTGTAAATAGCTGCTAAAGACCTGTCAGGTAGTTGTTTGGTTTATTTACAGCCAATTTAGTGTTGTGTTTTCTGTGACTTTGGAGGCTACTCATACTGAGGTTACTAGCTAGCAATACAGCGCTAATGTACTGGTGTGGCGAAGTTCGCAAAATGTGAGGAAAGCTGGTCTAATTGCTTTAAAATGGACTAAAATAGAACACAGGCTTAAGAAATATAACCTTTAACCTGTATATAATGAAAAGTGTAAAAGTATGGTGACCGTTCATACACAAACCATAATATAGCAACAACCTATGTTAGCTAGCTATAGCTACGTTAGCCTTGTTTTTTTTTTCTTCAACATTATCTGATTATTAGCTGGTAAAAGCTGCACAAAAACTATGCATATTGTTTTTATCATCTATCTATCATCTGTTTGGATGTTGTTTGGTTTGTTAGAGACTGAGAACACTGCGCTTTCCATGTTTTGAAGCTGCCATATGGGATTACTAGCTAGCAATGTAGCATAACAGCACAACAGACATGGTTACAGAGCATGGCTGGTGTTGTGACGTGATAGAAACCTGCTCTAGTTGCTCCAGTGGCTTAAGAAACTATAACTTTTAGGCCAGAATGTACAAGAAATGCTAAAAGTGGGGTAACCGTTCAGCGTAAACTGTGATATGCTAACCGCCATAGCTGTTGGCTACATTAGCCTTGTATCTCCAGAGCTAAACTAATGAAGCAAAAGTCCGACACTAAAAATGTGTTGAACGAATGGCTGCATTTGCATTAATATTGTGTAGTTCATCGATCCTGACAAGAATGGTTAGCCTTGTTTTTCTGTATGTCCTACATAATTAGGATTTTTAGACTGGTCTATGTTTCACACACACACACACACACACACACACACACTAAAAGAGAGGCATACAGTGGCTAAATAGTGTCAGAGTGACAGCTCTGGAAGACATGGCGGACATATTTTCCAGACACTGAAGGGTCCAGATAGCGGCATGCTGGCACCACTGGCTTTGGGCCGTTAGCGGAAAGTAATCTCCGCCTTGCTCCACACATTTTTTCCGTATCTCTCTCTCAGTGAAGAATGGAATCATCCAAAGCCCCCCGGCGACAACCTGGCTTTCAGGAGAGGGTTAAAATGAGATGAGACCTTTTCCACACACACATACACACACAAGCACGGCATGGGTATGGCACTCTGACACACACACATACATACACACACACACACACACACACACACACACACACAACCACACACACACTATCCCTCAGACAAATGGATGTATCTTGTCCACACCCTGAGGAGCATACACACAAGCACATGACTGCACTAGGCCTCCAGTTGTTGCTTGCTCTCACTGCACACAGCAGGTGTAGGGTGGACCCTGACTGTCTCTCTCCCTCTCTCTCTCTGTCCCCCTATCTATCTCTCTCTCTCTCTCTTTCTCTCTCTCTCTCTTCCTTTCTTTGAAGAACAGCTCTTCTGTTGTTGTTCTATATGTGTGTGTGTGTGTGTGTGTGTGTGTGTGTGTGTTTGTGCTGGAATGAGAATGGAAAAGTGTATGGTGCTGTTTGCTGTGGGGTGGAATGTGGAGAGCACAGCTGCACAACAGCGTTTGCAACAATGCCAGCTAATTCCTCATGTGTTTCTCTCGAGCTATAAAATACCACCACTCTCCCTACATGGCTCTCTCTCTCTATCTCTCTCTCTCTCTCTCTCTCTCTCTATTTCTCTCTCGCCGAGGGACAGCAGTGGATCAGTAGGTTTGGGTTTGCCTGTGAAGAACCAGATCTCAGTGGTGCCGAAACTTTACTGGGCCAAACCCTGGGAGGCCAACTCGAGATGGTGATGTAGTACTGAAGGTCATCCTTCAAGAGCCCTTCCATAAGCACACCATGTCATCCAAAGCTGCTTAAAGGGGAATTCCACTGATTTGTCCAAATGCCTTCGTAATTCAGTCATTGAGCTGTGAGGTCAGTCAGAGTGGTTTGATTTGAAATGGTGCATTGGAGAACTTACAAACTCACAGAAACGGATTTCTTTACAATGGTGGTGATGGGACCAGGCCGTCTTCATGTCTACCACACAAATGTAACCATCTCAGACATGAACTAATTAAAAAACATGTTTCAGGATGAATTATACAATGATCATTAAAAAAAAATCTCAGGCAGGACACACCGATCAGACATAACATCAGCTTCTTGTTTTTTACACTCTTTGTCCATTACTGTCAAATTGTCCATTTGTCCTCTGTTCCACTTCTTATGTAGCAGCACTGTACAGACTGTAGTCCATTTACTTTTCTGCATACTTTGTTAGCCTCATTGCACCCTGTTCTTCAATGGTCAGGACCCCACAAGACTGACCACCACAGAGAAGCTATTATTTGGGTGGTGGGTCATTCTCAGCTCTGCAGTGACACTGACATGGTGGTGGCATGGTGTTGATGAGGTCCTGGGCCCTTTACATCTCAAAACTACTAAATATATGGTCTACATCTTCCGATTCGGAGGGCAAGAGTCCTTTAAGAGGCAGGGTCATATGAGATGGCATATGAAACCACAGCAGCTTTTTCAAAAATAAAGAGCAGACATTTTGGTCTCAAAGTCCTCGTTGTTGAAATGCCTTTGACGACACTATGCAGCCAATGGCAGTCCGGCAAAACTGATTTATTTTGTCAAAATATCATATGATGAATCATTCTTAATATGACCAGGGGTAAATTTAACAAAACAGGATTTCTCAGCTAACCAGCTAACTTAAGCCCAAACATGAGATCTGTCCAATAGGAATTTACATTTACATTTACATGTATGGCATTTAGCTGACGCTCTTATCCAGCGCGACTTACAAGGTTAGTCATATTACAGAGGTGGGCCAATGTAGTGTTAGGAGTCTTGCCCAAGGACTCTTATTGGTGTAGCGCAGCATAGTCACCCAGATTGGGAATCGAACCCCAGTCTCCCACGTGGTGTGGTTGCTCACTTGCAGGTAGCAGTGTTATCTGTTGCGCCACACCAACACCATGTGGTGTGTCAGCTCTTCTCCTTTTTAACAGGCTTGACTCTGAGCTCAAGTTAAAGTTACCTCTGTATCTCTGGCCTTAAGTTCTATCTCGTACAGGGCCGAGACTTGAGACATCAAAGTGAGACCGCTGCCCTTCTCAGAGTAGATGGGCAGGGAAGGAAGGGCAAACACATGAACAAACACCCACCGTCCAAACTGAAGCAGATGTGACAGGAGCGGAGATGAGAAGGAGCTCATGGAGCTCCTGCACCTGTTATTATTTAGCAAACAATAGAAGTGCAAAAATGAAGGCAAACAGAGCACATGGATGACATCATGGTTCTGTAATGGGCGTAAGGAGGTGGGGGTGTAATGGTGGGGTCTGTTGAGGGGCTTTGGTAGCTTGTTGGGGTTGAGGGCAGGAAACTGGATGATGGAATCTGAAACCTGAGAAGCCCAGCAGCTGTGTTGGAAAGGCTGGGCCGGACGGCGGTGGGACTCTGAGTGAGGATTTTGGCCTTGCGTTCTGCTCCTCTTGCTGTTCTGCGATGGGGAAAACTGAGTGATGATAAATCATTGCGTCCTTGGGATTGGTTTTTGACAAGCCTTCTTCGAAAGACAGACCAGCTATGATTTCATTCATGCCTGGAGGCCTTTTCTGTATTGGCAGCTTGTAACTTTGCTCGTTCTTACTTTCCTCAAATTGTGCTGGTGTGTCTTGAATGAGATATACTGGAGTCTGGAGAACCTTTTAGAATTTTTTTTGCTAAAGACCTTATTGAAATTGTTATGATTCTATGCAAAAAAATGGTTTCTTAGAACCATGCATCTAACCAAGAACAATTTACTAACGATTGTTTTTAAACATTTGATGCTGCATTTACATTATGATGGTAGAAAGACGACGGAAAACCAGATATTCCATCTTATTCAAAGAAGCAGGGCAAGGAAACTCTGCAACTGCCAGAGACCATGGCAGTTCACTGTTGCAGTCAGTGCACTGTTATAGTTAAGGGAATGCTCCTTTAAGAGTTCAGTTTTCCCAATTTCTGCTGGAATAAACCAAATAATGGTGGAAAAAAACAAATGTTGATTTTTTTATGAAACACATGTGCTTGTAAATACACTTGTAGTAGAAATCCAGTCATACCCATCCATACACAGCAAATACCTAATTCCAACACACAGCTATATATGTTACAGTGTGTATTAAGTGTGTATTAATATACTTTTTAGAATAAAATAGTGGTAAACACCCTTGCCCCGCACATGAGCATGATCACCACTGCCCATCAATCATGTACCTTCAAGAGTTTCGGTCCAATTTCCATGTATAATCAATTAGTCGCCGAACCCTGTGCATTACCTTCATTTTTAATAGTCTACCTGATCCAACTAAGACTTTGATTGGCTGGATGGATTGTGTTAGATTTATGTTGCAAAGTAGCTCTCCAGAAGTTGGAGGGTTGAAGACCACTGATCTGATGTATATACAGTCCAATCCCAACACTGGCCCAAGCCGGTCTTCCAGGTTTGTAGTTACTAGTGTTTGAACATGCTAACAGGTAGCCTCTGAAATAAGCTTGCATGCTAACAAGCTAATGAATAGCCTTTATAGCCTACATTGCTAAATCAAATAAAAGGAATATAAAATATGTAAAAAAAAAAAAAAAAGAAAAAAAAAAGATCAAATTAAATAAAATATTAGTTTCCCCACTTTTTACATAACATTTTTTTCATGCCAATGTAAAAATAAATAAATAAATAAATACAAAAAATAAAATAAAAAGGTCAGGTAAG